>NC_063445.1:12567337-12813053 GCF_020379485.1 Brassica napus | reverse complement strand
TAAAACCATAGAAGGTAAAAAGAGTACAACTACGTAAGCTCCCCTCGAATAAGAAGTCATAGATCCTTCTGATGAAGCATCCCAATGTTATGGATGTGTGTTTTCTGAATACCGAGGTAGGGAGTGATTTTTGTGAAGAGGTCGGCTGCATTGTCGCATGATCGAACATATCTTACTTCAATCTCTTTATTCTTCTCGAGCTCTTGAGTGTATGAGAAGAACTTAGGAGGTATATGTTTGGTTCTATCGCTTTTGATATATCCTTCCTTCGTTTGAGCAACACATGCCGCATTATCTTCATACAGAATAGTTGGCTCCGTATTTCGTCAATCCCACTGCTTGAACAGATGTGTCGGCTTATTGACTTAGCCATACACATTCTCTACTTGCTTCATGGAGTGCAATGATCTCAGCGTGATTTGAAGAAGTAGCAACAAGTGTCTGCTTCTGAGAACGCCAAGATATGGCGGGTACCTCCAATTGTAAAAACATATCCTGTCTGGGATCGAGCTTTGTGTGGATCTGACAAATAACCTGCATCTGCAAAACCAATCATTTGACTTTTTGAACTTTTAGGATAAAACAAGCCTAAATCAGTTGTTCCTTGAAGGTAACGAAAGACATGTTTAATTCCATTCCAATGTCTTCGCGTAGGAGACGAACTGAATCTCGCTAAAAGATTAATGGCAAAAGATATGTCAGGTCGAGTACAATTTGCAAGATACATAAGAGCTCCAATTGCACTTAAATATGGAGTTTCAGGACCAAGTATTTCTTCATTCTCCTCAGATGGTCGAAACGGATCATTTTCAACATTAAGTGATCTAACGACCATCGGGGTGCTAAGAGGAGTTGCTTTATCCATCTTAAAGCGTTTCAATACTCGTTTGGTATATGTAGACTGATGTACAAATATACCCTTTCGAGAATGCTCAATTTGTAATCCTAGACAATATTTTGTCTGCCCGAGATCTTTCATCTCAAATTCTCCTTTCAGATAGTTTGATGCCTTTTGGATTTCGTTTTGAGTCCCAATAATATTAAGATCATCAAAGTACACCGCGATTATCACAAATCCGGATGTTGTTTTCTTTATGAAAACACAAGGGCATATAGGATCATTCGTGTATCCTTCTTTTGTTAAGTGTTCGCTGAGACGATTATACCACATTCGTCTAGATTGTTTTAACCCATATAATGATCTTTGCAATTTTATTGCACATAACTCTTTAGGTTTGGAACATAACGTTTCAGGCATTTTAAATCCATCTGGGATTCTCATATAGATATCAGTATCTAATGATCCATATAAATATGCCGTAACGACATCCATGAGACGCATTTCTAAATTTTCATTGGCCGCTAGGCTCATCAGGAATCTAAATGTGATTGCGTCCATGACAGGAGAATAAGTTTCCTCATAATCAATTCCTGGCCTTTGAGAGAAACTTTGGGCTACGAGACGAGCTTTGTATCTTGTAATCTCGTTTTTCTCATTTCTTTTTCGGACAAACACCCATTTGTACCCAACAGGTTTTACATCTTTGGGTGTGAGCACAATAGGTCCGAATACATTTCGTTTGTTAAGCGAATCTAATTCGACTTGAATCGTATCTTTCCATTTTATCCAGTCATGTCTCTTTTGACATTCATATACAGACTTTGGTTCTGGATCTTCGTTTTCTTCATTTATTTCCTTTGCTAAAAGGTATGAGAAAACGCCATCAATATCATCCATCTCATTTCGTTTCCATATATTTCCATTATGGATGTAATTGATAGAAATCTCATGATTTCCTTCAGATTCAAGATGCTTTATATTGTCATTAGATTCACAATTTTCTTCGTCCAAAATATTTTCTGTTATTTTGGGAGTATCATGCTTTTCACATTCCTTACGTTTTCTAGGAAGTTTATCCTTTGAACCAATAGGTCTACCGCGCTTTAAACGTGTTCCTGATTCACGTGTATCAACTGCCGTTCCACCATTTTGTGGTATTTCAAAACGAGCAGGAGTATTTGCACCGTGTATATGTGATTTAGTTACCATTTTGGTATCAGCAAATGCATCTGGTAGCTGATTTGCTATATTTTGTAAATGCATGATACGTCGAACTTCTAGTTCTGACTGTTTCGTAGGAGGATCAAGGTGTAATAACGATGGTACACTCCATTTGATCTCTTTTCCTACTTGTTTATTGTCTCCCCCTAGAGTTGGGAATTCTTTCTCATTGAAATGACAATCGGCAAATCTTGCCGTAAACACATCACCAGTTTGTGGTTCTAGGTATCTTATTATTGATGGAGAATCATAGCCAATATATATTCCCAACCGTCTTTGTGGTCCCATCTTTGTACGTTGTGGTGGTGCTATTGGAATATAAACCGCACAACCAAAGATTTTTAGATGAGAGATATTTGGTTCTTTTCCAAATGCTAACTGTAATGGAGAATATCTATGGTATGCACTTGGTCTTATCCGAATTAGTGCTTCTGCATGCAAAATAGCATGTCCCCATACAGAGGTTGGGAGTTTTGATCTCATGATCAATGACCTTGCAATTAGTTGCAGCCGTTTAATTAATGATTCTGCCAAACCATTTTGTGTATGAACATGAGCAACAGAATGCTCTACTTCAATCCCTGATACCATACAATAATCATTAAAAGCTTGTGATGTGAATTCACCAGCGTTATCTAATCTAACTCTTTTAATTGGATAATCTGAGAACTGTGCTCTTAATTTGATTATCTGAGTTAGAAATCTCGCAAATGCCGTATTTCGAGATGATAACAAACAAACATGTGACCATCTACTCGATGCATCTATTAATACCATAAAGTAGTAGAATGGTCCACACGGTGGATGTATTGGTCCACAAATATCACCTTGGATTCTTTCCAAAAACTTTGGTGATTCTTTGTCAACTTTGGTTGGTGATGGTCTTATGATTAATTTCCCAAGAGCACACGCATCACATGTCATTTTATTACTTTGGTATATATCTTGGGTTTTTATTGAATGACCATGTGAGCTTTCAATGATTTTTCGCATCATTGTAGTGCCTGGATGACCAAGGCGATCATGCCATAATGTAACATCTTCTGGATTTCTTTTTATCACAAGATGTGATTCTATAGCATCAATATAAGTGTGATGCAATCCAGAAGGAAGTTCTGGAAATTTTTCCAGTACAAGGCCTTTGCCTGATTTTTCGGAAGTTATATACAAATACTTCTTTCCATTCTCAGTTGCAGACTGAGTGTTATACCCTTGACGGTATATATCTTTGAAACTCAACAAATTTCTCTTAGAATTTGGAGAATATAAGGCATTATCTATGGAAAACTTTGTTCCATTAGGCAACATAAAGTTCGCCTTGCCAATTCCTTCGATCAGGTCTGTAGGACCTGATATTGTGTTTATAGTCATTTTTACTGACTTTAAAGTAGAGAAATATCTCTTATCCTTCAGTATAATGTGCGTTGTGCCACTATCTGGTATGCAAACTTCTCTACCAATTTGTTTAGTTGTTGTTCCATTTGCTTTCTTATCCATTTCTGTAACACACAGTTAATATTAATAAAGAAAATAAACTTTCATAAGTAAACATATTATTCATCAATAACAAGTACACAATAATTATACATTATATACTTTGAAATACAACAATATTTTGAAAGTGAAATACATAATATTTTATGGCATCACTAGGCATTATTAAGCTTGATCAGTACAAGCACTTCAAATATTTTGATGAGTGGCCTCGTCGAAATCTCCCATAAAGTCAGAGGATTCGAGGTATGTCGATGTTGTACCCACAAGGTGTTCATTAAGATTTACTTCCTTTGCCTTGCCTTTAATAGATTCTTGGTACAATTGGCATAGATGCCGAGGAGTTCGACATACTTGAGACCAGTGTCCCTTCGATCCACATCTGTAACAGACGTTCTCATTTTTATGAGTAGGGTTTTCTTGGGTTTCTTTCCCTTTTACCCGATCAGATCGATTCCATGTGTTGGATCCCCTTCCTCTTGGGTTGTTACTCCTTTCATAGTTGCGGTTAAATCGATAACCACGACCACGACCAAAACCACGATTGTGACCACGGCCACGACCACGCCCACGATAGGAATAATTTCCTTTTTCCGGATTTTTTATATCCGTTGCATTTACCTCAGGAAATGCTTTGGTTCCCGTGGGTCGGGCATTGTGGTTTTTAATGAGGAGTTCATTATTTCTCTCCGCTATTATAAGCGCCACAGCGAGTTCAGAGAACCTCGTATACCCACAATTTCTATATTGTTCTTGTAGAACATAATGATTTTTGTGGAACGTTTGGTAAGTTTTCTCGAGCATTTCTGCTTCCGAGACAGGCTTACCGCAATAATCTAATTGCGCCGCTATTCTCAATATAGCGGAATTGTACGTTCCCACTTTTTCAAAATCTTGAAATCGTAGATTTTTTCACTCATCGAGTGCATGGGGGAGAGTAATTTTCTTTTGGTTATCAAACCTCTCCTTCAGAGCTTTCCAAAGATCTAAGGGATCTTTGGTTCTCGCATAATCATGCGTAAGATTTTCATCTAGATGCCTTCTCAGAAATATCACGGCCTTAGCCTTTTCATGAGAGGTTGATATATTGCCGTCTTTTATTGTTCCGAGTATTTCCTCGGAATCTAGATGGAGCTCCATGTTTGTAACCCATGCCGTGTAGTTTGTCCCAGTTACTTCCAATGCCGGAAACTGAAGTTTCTCGATTTTTGCCATTTGTATTTCTAAAGCATATAAATAAAAATTATTAGAATATTATTAATATTAAAAGAAACTGTTTACATTAATCATGCAAGCAATTACAAGGAGAAGCGATGTAAAGAAAATTAAACCGATATTCATCTTAAATTCACTTGGAGTAAATTCTCCAACGAATAAACCATAAATAGAAACACAAATAAAAATGGCACATAAAAACAAAAGTGCGCGAATCATCTTTCTTGAAATGAAAAATCAGAGGAGAGCGATTTGAAATTTTTGAGAGAAGATGAAATGTTTTGGATGATGAAATAGAGTGAAAATGAGTTGTATTTATAGATGAAAATTACTGTTCATGACCGTTGGAGAAAGGGGAAATTTTTGAAAAAATTTCTTTGTGACCGTTGGGGTTAAATCGAGTGCACTAAAAATCAGTCTGAAAATATCGTATTAAACAGTCAATCAAATCTATAAAATTTCATAAAAGTAAAAATTATGACAATGAAATATTTATATTATGACAACAAATCATGCGACGGCTCAGCCGATCAATGCAAAATAATAAATAAATTATACGGCGGTTCGGCCGACCAATTAATAATAAACAGAATATAAGGCGGCTCAGCCGACCAATAAATAATAAACATGATATAAGGCGGCTCGGCCGACCATTAAATTAATTAAATTACTATTAAATAATATAGGCGGTATTTCGGCCATTATAACATGATATAAATAATAGTAGAGGCGGTATACCGACCATTATAACAGGGTATAAAGGATACAAATAAATTTTACCGAATCGCAGAGTGATCGTGCTGATAACGTGTTATAAAAAGAACTGGAATTTATTTGTATCGCAGGAATTTAAATAAGGGCAAAATTTTATACCCGTAGAAATTTATAACACTGATAGAAAGTGTTTTTCAGAGAGAAGAGAGCGTTGAAGCGTGTTCTTACAAATGATCGAAATCGATCATATATATAAAAAATAAATTTACTGTGCAAATAGTGACAGTGGGACCCACATCTTTAATTATTTCAATATTTTCGGCGGCCGCTGCTTTTGACTTTCGTAACAGTTTATGATTTGTTTACCTTTTTCAAATCGATTGTTGTTGTATAGGCATGAGTCACATGACAAAGAGTCAAAGACAGACAAATTGATTATGTTATTAATCGAACTTTTGTTTCAGTCGTAAACGTTATCTTTATATCTTTAAAAACACAGCGCAATATGTCCGCTGGTAAATGTGGCAATGGTAAAACACAACTGATTCAGGTCTTGGGCTCTTAAATGTTTTTTAAAAATCAGGTATTACACAAATTGGGTGTTTCAGTTACACCCGAAATTAACCGAACCTGATCCATAATAATCTGAATCCGAAATCCTAAATAACCAGAACGGGTTCTATACCTCCCACCCGAAAACCCGTATACCCAAATCACCCGACCCGACCACGAACGGGTGTCCAAATGCTCAGGCCTAGCATAAGCAATAGATCTAAAGCTATATTATCAACCAATCAGACCTAAATGACTAGATCTAAACATGAATCTCAAAAATCACGAATAAGTTTGATATTTCAATTTCACTTGATAATTTGTGCATATAAATGAATGATTGGTAATTTTACCAATTACCACGGCTTACTTAAAAAAAAAAACCAAAATTCATAAAAACTGAAAAAATGCCAAAATAATTTATAACTTTTAAATTTAAGAAAAAAACTTCAACTCAATTACGTATCATTTTAATCACCAACTTTCAGCAAAATACGAATAAATCCCATAATTTTGTTGACAAAGCCATTTTGAACATGTTGAAAGTCAATTATTAAGTCCAATGGTGAATATGTAACAATTGATTTTTGACGGATTTAAAATGGTTTGGTCAACAAAATTATAATATTTTATTGGTTCCAATTTTAAAGTTGAAGATTAAAATGGCTTACCAAATTTGAGATTTTTTATGTATGGGATTTTAATGATTCCTATAAACAAATTAGCTTGATCTTATTATAGTCTCATCTTAAATTATTTTTAAATAAATTAAATAAAAAGGTATAACTGATCAATCCAAAAAATAATCAATTATATTTACAAATAACTAATGATATCAACAAATTCAAAACAATTGAAAGTGAATTTATATATAATCTAAAATAAGTAAGTAAATAACTTAAAATAAATAAATATATAAACACAATACTTAGAGTTGTCCCAAAAATGTGGTCATGCTTGTGATTGTTTTTAAGATAATATTCGTAATGATTCTTTATACAAAAAATTACAAAATAGTAATAAGTTAAATATTTACTTATATTAATTAAGTTATATCTGAACTTATTTTGAATCTCTTTTATTAAAAAAAATCATTCTCATAGACCCAAAATTTTGTATGTTTTTAAATTAAATACTAGTGTTTTGAAATCTAATTCAGATCTGCGGTCAAATCGGCAAACCCGGTATGTAATCCGGTTTGGGTTTTAGGAAAACCCCATTATTTAAAACCCTGATAAAACCCACAAAGAACCGTTAAAACCTAGAATTCGACTACCGGTTGAACCACTAGTTTAACCAATACATAAATTTTAATTATTATTTTTTGATATTTCAGTTACATTATTAGAATTTGTTTTGTATTCTAGTTAATAAGTTAAGTTTTTTTTTTTGTTTTTTTTAAGGATTATATGATCATGTGGAACATGAATCTGTTAAGAAAACTAGTTGATATGATTTGGCATTAGTTTTTTTGTTAACGATAATTTATTACAATTTAATGTTTTTCTTTTAGCTTATTTTGAATTTAAAATTTTAATCTTATTATTCATATTACACATATAAATACTTATAGATTTTACGTCTTGATATATTTGTATCCTATCTTGTAACTCTTAACTTGTTACAAAATTGTTTAATAGTCTTTTTTTGTTGATATTTTGTATGTTAAATGAAAATAAAAATTAAGAAAGCTAAAGTTTATTATTTTTCCAAATGTTTTTAAAACATAAAACACTTATTATATTTTTCAATAGGTAATATATTATTATATAACATAATTGATTTATTTACTAACCCGTGATTTGCCCGTGGTCGATCCAATAACCCGGTGATCTGGTAAGTTGTCCGGTTCAGTGTCCAGATCAGGTTTCAAAACATTGTTAAATACACATTTTATTATATAGTTAAATTTACTCTTCTAAATATGGAAAATAATATAACACTAGAAATGTGTTTCCAAACAACAAATAATTAATCTTGTGTCCAAACAATATAAAACATTAGATCATACCTTTTAATAACTTTTCATTTATATTCTTTTAAATTATTTGATTTAAAACCACTCAAATAATTTATTAAAAATTGAAAATAATATAACTATTTTTGCGGGCTTATATACTACAAAAATTCATTTAATCAATTAACATCAAGTAGTTTTATACAAATAAAATCTTATAGTCAACAAATTAACATAAAATAATTTTTATAATTACAAATTTATCAAATAAGTATATATCACAAATTTAATCAAAAAAGTTACAAATATTTTATTAAAACTTTGATGTAACGGGTTAAAATAATTAAAAACAAAATTAAGTAATATTTTAGATAATTTTTTATTTAATATAAATATAAAATAATATAATTATATAGTTATCAATTACACTAAATAAAAAAGTTAAAACATTACTTATCAAAATGTTAAAATATATTGATATTGTAAATTAGTGTTAGTGGGATATGAGTTTGCAGTGATTGTTGAAATTCTCAAATTCTATTGTTATTGGTTGGTGGATTCTAAGATTCTTACTAAAATCTAGTGTTATTGGTTTGATGATTGTTTAATGACTTACAAAATCTATTGTTATTCAAAAAGTTTGGTCTTTAATGATTCTAAGTTTCCATCAAATCTAGTGTTATTGGGAATTGAATTCTAGATAATTTTACTCATAAGACAAAACTTCAAAAATCTTGCATATTTCTTCTATATTCTTAAAATCCTTGAATTAGAACATTTTCATAAACTTTTAAAATATGAAAAACTCTTTAATTATAAGTCTTTACAAATTTAACAATTCTCTTGGCTTTTAGAATCAACCAACTCTATAGAAATTCTACTCCCAACCCTTTAGATTTTGGTAAAAAATATTTTCGCTACTTTAAACTTGGGTCATAAGCTAGTTTGGGTTTTAAAACACTAACAAATTTGTGTGTAACCAATATAAGATATTACGGATCGTAAAATACTTCCACATGCGGCCACGTGACAATAGCCACAATGTGCTACTTGTAACACGTAAATCCACCATATATTTCTTATTTGTGTCAAAAGCTTCAAAGGTCAGGTACCACTGAATGGGATTTACGAGAGACATGTCCGGAGTCTTTAGATCGACGAGAAGAAGATAAAATCATGAACTCTAAAATCGACTTTACATCAGCGTGAAGACAACGAGAATATATTGGGTCTTCTTGCCCAAAGTCACAAGTCAGGAACTCCAATATTGAACTGCAAATATGGGTGTATATATCTTTTTGGTTTGTCATGTAGCTAACATAACATCTTCGCTTGTTATTCCACCTTGACAAAAAACTCGAAGAAAATGATTACCTTGATGACCACAATAGGGCAGCTCGAAGTCATTGTAGATCGCAGAACTTGGGTCCACGTAGAGAGCTATATAGATATCATCTTGAAGAAACAAATTGTTGGTGTAACCCAGATCTCGTGGCTGGCCAGTGACTTCTCGACCCTGATTTGTAAAACCAATTTCAATGTCAAATTTGCTAATCGCCTGAACATGGTCAGTAGATTTAAGGTGATGACATCCACTTCTTGACTTCCAATGAAACTGGCATCGTTTTCTGATGTTAGGAGTTTTCAAGGCTCGTAAGACAAATGCTGTAGTATAAATGATTGTCGAACCAGTTCTGAGGGATATCAAAGCACTGAGAATGCAAGTACTCACTTAATCTAAGTGCAACCAATGATTTAGATGGGTTTTAAGCTATGACTAAAACTAGAAAGCAATAACAGAATGATACTTCTTGACTAAGGGAAAAGAGAACTCATGGGCATAGGGATTAGACCTTGGGTGATCAAGTATCGAACTAAGGATGGCAAATGATCAATCAAACTATCAACCTTAAGCCTAGACACAATTCTAAGCAAGCTCTATGTCTAGATGAATGCTCATTTGCTAACATAACTCAAACATCAAATGTCTTTGGTTGAATAATATGAAAGCAATCATTACTAACAAGTCTATTAGCTATCTTAGCACCTCTAACAACAAATGTCTTTGGCAAAGTATGCTAAAAGCTAGGAGAGTTGTCTCGGGCATTTCCTCAAACACCTTTCGGGTGGGAAATGCCTAGGATCAACTTTTGAGTGGCCAACTCAGAAGATGCATGAATACTCTACTAGCAAGGAATAGAATGATCTACACTAAAACATCCTAGTTCTAACCTAATCACCCTTAATCTCCCTAACCCATGAATTCAAAAGGTGATTACTCACTAATCTCCATGATTCCTCTTAAACCCATGTTGGATTTCAGATTAATCATGTAGAGAAACACAGGAAATAGATAAGAACACAGAATTCTCAATAATAAACTGATCAATTGATTCAAAGAGATGACTTTCCAAAGGTTTTTGGTGGTTTTTCTAAGAACAAAGATGATCCCCCTCTTGGTGGCTCCTAGAGTATTAAAACATAGGTTTAGAAAATAAAAACGTGCATAATGAAATGACCAAAAGGCCCTTGAGAAATCACAAGTTCGAGTAGAAATAAAACGCGCAGCGACCTCAGCCCGTCGCTCCGACAAGTCGCTCTAGGCTTCGGGAGCGACCTCGCTGTGTCGCTGCGAGAGGTCGCTCCGGGTTCGTTCTCGCGTCTCTGGGTGATGAAACCGCGAGCGACTTCTCCCTGTCGCTCCCATAACGTCGCTCTCAGCTGGAGCGACCTCGCTGTGTCGCTCCGAGAGGTCGCTCCGGGCTCGTTCTCGCGTCTCCGAGTGATGAAACCGCGAGCGACTTCTCCCTGTCGCTCTGGTTAGGTCGCTCCAGTAGGGTGATCAGAGCGACTTGGTGGTGTCGCTCCAGACTGGTCGCTCCCATGCCTTGCTCGCCCAATGACCACTCTAAACACTCATTTTTGAGCTCCAAATGCCTCCAAGTGTCTCCAAGAACTCCATGTGGTACTCCAATACCTGATAAGGACTCATGTATGCAAAATGCAACCTAAACATGGCTAAATCCTAATCTATATGATCAAAATGCACATGGATAAATGGATAAAACAATAGAAATATGCAAGATATCAACTCCCCCAAACTTGTTCTTTACTTGTCCACAAGTGAACTTTCTAGAACTCATAGGGAGAGAGGTTGAAGGTGGGAGCTCATAGCCAAAAGAAACACCACTAGCAAACACAATTAGCCCACTCTCTTATTACACTCTAGCTTCTCTAGGCCTATCTCAACTCCTTTTGTCCCTACACTCATCATCAAGCATCCACACATTCAAATCTGCCAACTCTCACATTCATTAAGCATAAGATATCAAGTGAATTCTTGCAAATGGTCAGTTGGTCCAAGTCATTTGGTTGGGTAAGGGAAGGTTTTTATTCAAGTGATTCAAGAGGTTCAAAACATATGATCTTTAAGGTGGTTTACTCTCAAAACAAGTAGCCTTGACATTGCACATAATATATCTAAGAAAGGGACCAACTCATGCATACAATGCTCAATCTCCATTGTTCTACCCTTTTCCCAAACATATAAGTTACACATTCACTCTCAAATGTCAAACCCAACTCACACCTCTCACCAAAAGATTCTAAAAACATCAGCTCTTTTTCCTTGAAATCTATAAGGGATTTTTCACAACCTCAAAATGTCTCTCAGCTCCTAACAACTTTGCTAGCCCCTTTTTTTTTTTTTTTTTTTTTTTTTTTAGGTTGGGAGCCAAGACTTTTCAAAACTAGAGCTGGAGGTTCTCTACTTATCCCAATAAATCAATTCACTTGAGCACAAGAATCTATCCTTTTTATTTCTCCCAAATCATGATTACAACGCTCACCCTCCCACCTATAGCTAGACAATAGAGTGTCCAATCCAGCAAAAATGAAGATCAAGCATTGTCGTTCCCGATACTCTCAACATTATGCACATGTAAAACTTTCCGAAGAAGGCCTCACTCATCAAACAATGAAAGCTTAAAAGGAAGGAAAGGTTTTGGGAGTGGTCTACCACTAGAGTTTGTCAAAAAGAATGGCATAAAAGATGTGACAACTCAAGTGTGTATAGCCATGACTCAGTACACAAGAGACCCTAAGCAAGAAGCATTAAGTTCATTCAGTTCAAATAAGGTTGTAGCTGGCTTCAAAGACTGAGTTTCTACAATCAACAAGTTTCAAGAAGAGTTTTCAAGGCTCGAAACATACAAGTCTTTTCGAGAGGTGCATGGCTACTCAGGTGCAACGTAGTGTTCTTTACAAGGCATTTAAAATCATTGCTCCCAATGCAAGTGAATGCAACCTATATGCTCTAGACTCTCCTAATGGTGCAAATGATGCAAACTAAATGAAAAATCTTTTTTTTTTTTTTTATGCAAATAGGTGTGCAATGCATGACTCAAATGAAACACAATCAAAGCAAACATGATCAAATGCTTGGTACCTCCCCCAAACTTGAGATACACAGTCTCTGTGTGGTCAAGGAAAGAGAGAGATACCGAGAAGAAAAATAATATGCAAAAATGAAATGGTATATACAAGGGAGAGAAAGAAGTACCTCCTATGGATAGTAGGTGGGGGCAGATGCCCCAGCATCGTCGTCGTCAGGAGGGAAGGTGGTGTAGTAACCACCAGATGCTGAACCGGAGCCTCCATACCATGGTTGGCTCTCAACCTCGTCAATCTCGTCCTCACTGTCTGAAGAAGCGAGGGATGGGGATTTGTTGCCGGAAGTGGAAGGTTGAGTGGGTGGGTTCCTCCACTTACGCTGAAGCTGCGCAGCAGTGAGGGGGAAGCCAAGAGCATCAGGCGGGGGTGGAGGCTGGGGGTTTGAGGTGTTCGCGAAAGCGAAATCGGCTGAGCTACATCCAGCTATTCCTCCCCTAGTTAAGACATCAGCTACTTTCTTCATGAACTTTGCTGAAGTCTTTGCCTGCTTCTTCACAGTCTTGCTGAGCGCCTTGCACTTATCCTTCAGCTTTTCTATCGTTCTGTCCTGAGCTTTGTTCCACCTCTGGAGACGACCAATGTGGTCATGAGCATCACGGAGAGCTCCAGGGGGAAGGACTCCGTCATGGGGCTTGAAGTAGTAGCGCGGAGGTCCATAGATATGCTCAGATGTGTCTGCAACAGGCGAATCAGGTTGCGTAGGGACACTCCTTTTCCTTGATGGAGCTGCTTGAATTGGATCGAGAGGCCCGTGTTCTCCGAGAAAGTACTCCTGGGGAATGTTGAAGCTGACAGCTCCAGGTATCTCTAAACTCGTCAGGTTCCGGTTTGGAAGAACCACCTCGACTGGCTTGCCCTGCAAGTAGTAGTGGTAGACGTAGTCCTTCCCATACATCCCACTGAAATAGGTGGCAATCCTCAAGTAGGTGCCATCAATGAACCTAGGCCCCGCTGCGTCCTTTCCCAAGGGAACATTCAGAAATTGGAGCAGTGGTGTGATCATTCCGCCTATCCCCATCTTTGGGCGTGAATCAGTGGTGTACCACGCCCAGTCTCTGTAGTGCTCGAGACGGCCCACAAAGAAACTGACCATCCCAAAGGTAGCATAGATGTCAGTGCTGGGAAGGGGTAACACTCCAGGTTGAGCGTAGGGACGGATAGCCGGACAGAGCAGTCGCATGTCTTCCTCAGTAACCGTACCAGCTTGCTTCCGTGGGTAAAAAGCATGGACTAGCAATCTGTGGAGGTAGCGTACAGACGGGTGTCGGATGTGTGAGTTCTTGTCCGCCCCGGTAGAGTGCTTGTTTCCAGTGATCAACTTCCAGAGCTCTGTGGGGAGGTTCTCACACTTGGGAAGTGAGTGGTCTTCTAGGTCTTGGAACCCCATGACCCTCCCAATGTCCTTGAAGTTCATGTTGTATTCTCTTCCATTGACCTTGAACCTGATTTTTCCCCATCCTTGTCTCACATGCGCCGTGTCGTGGTAAGTGACCACAAGAGAGGATAGGAACTGACAAGTGACATCCTTGTAGAAAGGATAAGCCATGGTGAGGAGTTTTGGCATCTTCAAATGTCCCAGCATCGCCTCAATATCAGACTCTAGACCCAACTCCTTCAGCAAATCGAGGTCGGCAAACCTGGTTGGAGCCCAAGTGACTCCATTCTTCAAATGATCATATAGCTCCTCCACAGATGGAGTTTTCGCTCTGTCTCGATCAACAGCAACCCCTTTGCCCTTTGACATCTTGGCTTTCTTCGTAGGTGCCGGCTCATCTTCACTCTCAGTTTCACCTTCCTCATGGGTGGGAACTGGTACACTTTTCCCTGCCCTCTTCTCGTGTTCTTTCGATTTCCTTGCAGCCAACGTCTGCTGTCGCACAGTCCTCTGCGTCCCTGAGCCAGTTGGCTCGCTGGTTAAAGCTTTTCCTCTTAGGGCAAACTCTTGACTTTCGGCTTCTTGCCTCTCAGCTTCCAACCTTCCCTTTGTCTTCTTAACCATTTTCACCTGAAAAATTACAAACTTGGAAATGGATAAGTAGATGGAAGTAAAGAAAAGCAAGACTTTGCAAGTGAAAATTTTGCAAAAGTGAACTTAACAGGTGAATTTTTCAGTTTAAACTCAAGTTCAACACAATGCAACAATGTAACATCTTAACGCATCTAGTCCACCCACAAACACACCCAATTAAGATCAAATTCGAAAACCCCCAAATCCATGAACCCTAATTTTGCCAAAGTGCAATTTAAACTCAATTTCACCATTAATTCAACAACCCAACTTGATAGATAAACTTTCCCTAGTCTATTTCACCACACTCTAGCAAGAAAAGGACCAAATTTCGACTTTCAAATTCTAGGGTTCATGGACCTACGAATTTGAATTTAAAAACTCAATACCTTGCTCTGGATGAAAGGAAATGGTGAATGGGTAGTGAAGAATAGACTACAGGGGCGAAAGCTTGGATTTAGAAACAAGAACTAGTTGATTTGGGTGAGAATTGAGAAGGTTTTGGGAATTTTGGTGTGGGTGAGTTTGAGAGAGTTTGTGAGTTTGTGAGAGGAGGGGAGAGTGATAGAGATGGAGTCGCAGGGGTTGGGGTAGGTTTAGGGTCGTCCGGTTCGGTCTAGGGTGGTTAGGGTCGGTTTACTTGAATTAAACCGGGGTTTAGAGTTAGGAAACTTACCTGGACCGGTTCGGGAGCGACGTGAGGGTGTCGCTGGGAGAGGTCGCTCCCGAGTCGTTTCCTCGCGTCGTGTTTCGACTAAACCGCGAGCGACCTTGGAGTGTCGCTCTAGAAACCTCGCTCTGAGCTGGAGCGACTTCAAGGTGTCGCTCTAGGACGTCGCTCCGGGTCAGTTTTTTGAGCTCCGTTTCGTCGAAACCGCGAGCGACTCCGAGGTGTCGCTCCCATAACGTCGCTCCCATCTGGAGCGACCTTTCGACCTCGCTCCGAGACCTCGCTCTGAGGCGATTTTTCTTGATCCGGCGACGAAAACGCGAGCGACCTTGGAGTGTCGCTCTCGAAACCTCGCTCCCAGCTGGAGCGACCTTGAGGTGTCGCTGTGAGACCTCGCTCCCACGCACGACTCCTGCTCAAAACTGAACCGATCAAGCACCTGCACACAACTTCTCTTTTTTTTTTTTTTTTTTTTTTTTATGCAATAAGATGAAAAATGAAAATACCAATGCAATATATACAAGGATACGCATGGGACTTCCTCCCAAGTGAGCTTGTTTTAAGTCCCGAGCTTGACTTTGCCTCCTTTTAGATTAGGCCGGGGTAGGATCAGACAGTGGAGTTGAAACTCCATCTTCCTCTGGTGCAGTAGCCATGTAGAGCTTAACCCTTTGTCCATTGACTGTGAAGTCTCTTCCATCAGTGCTCCACAAAACTATTGCTCCATATGGCCTAACCTCCTTGACTTTGAAAGGACCGGACCACCTTGACTTAAGCTTTCCTGGAAACAACTTCAGCCTAGAGTTGTAGAGAAGAACTTGATCTCCTTCTTTAAACTCTCTCTTCAGGATATTCTTGTCATGGAAAGCCTTAGTCTTCTCCTTGTAGATTCTTGAGTTCTCAAAAGCATCCATTCTTATCTCATCAAGCTCGTGTAGCTGAAAGAGCCTTTTCTCCTTGGCACTCTTGATGTCAAAGTTCAGCAACTTTATTGCCCATAGTGCCTTGTACTCAAGCTCCACTGGCAGATGGCAAGCTTTCCCATACACTAGGTTGAAAGGTGTGGTGCCCAGTGGTGTCTTGTACGCTGTCCTATAAGCCCAAAGTGCATCGTCAAGCTTATTGGACCAATCCTTCCTTGTAATCCCCACAATCTTCTCCAGAATAGATTTGATCTCCCTGTTAGAAATCTCAACTTGGCCACTTGTTTGGGGATGATAAGGAGTTGCCACCTTGTGCTTCACACCGTTCTTCTTGAGAAGTCCCTCAAGCAGTTTGTTAATGAAGTGGGAACCTCCATCACTGATTACAACTCTTGGAACTCCAAACCTTGGGAAGATGATGCTCTTGAACATCTTGATTACAACTCTAGCATCATTGGTGGGGCTTGCAATGGCTTCCACCCATTTGGAGACATAATCAACAGCCACAAGGATATATTTGTTGCCAAAAGATGATGGAAATGGTCCCATGAAGTCAATACCCCAGACATCAAACACTTCAACTTCAAGGATTGGATTTTGAGGCATCTCATTCCTCTTGGTGATGTTTCCTCTTCTTTGGCAAGAATCACACTTCGAAACAAAGTCTTGTGTATCCTTGAACATATGTGGCCACCAGAATCCAGCTTGTAATACTTTTGCAACTGTTTTGAAGGTGGCAAAGTGACCTCCATAGGATGATCCATGACACTGTGCAAGGATCCCATCAATCTCCTCATTTGCAACCACTCTCCTATAAAGCTGATCCTTGCAGAGAATGTAGAGGTAGGGCTCATCCCAGTAGTATCTTTTCACATCCTTATAGAACTTCTTCTTGGCATAGCCCACAAGATTCAGAGGTTCTTTTCCTGTGGCTAGGTAGTTCACTAAATCGGCATACCAAGGTTCTTTCTCCTCTGTTGCTTGGACTTCTTCCAGCTTCCTACCAGTCTCACAGACTGCTATCACTGCTTCGATAGCCATGATCTGCTCCTCAGGAAGTCCTTCGTCAATAGGGATACCAGACTCTACCCTCAACCTGGACAAATGATCAGCTACTCCATTCTCAACTCCGGGTTTGTCTTTGATTTCCATATCAAACTCTTGGAGCAAAAGGATCCACCTCAAAAGCCTGGGTTTTGCATCCTTCTTGGCCAAAAGGTGTCTCAAGGCAGCATGATCGGTGTAGACAATGACTTTAGACCCAACCAAGTAGCTCCTGAACTTCTCAAAGGCAAAAACAATTGCCAGCATCTCTTTCTCTGTTGTGGCATACCTCATCTGAGCATCATTGAGGGTTTGGCTGGCATAGTAGATCACATGGGTTTTGCCATCTTTCTTCTGCCCCAAAACAGCTCCCACAGCATAGTCACTGGCGTCACACATGATCTCAAAAGGAAAATCCCAATCAGGTGGCTGGACAATTGGGGCACTAACGAGTTCACCTTTTAGCTTCTTGAAAGCTTGTAGGCATTCCACATCAAAACTGAAGGTAGCTTCCTTGCACAGCAGCCTGGTCAAAGGTCTAGTTATCAAGGAGAAATCCTTGATGAACCTCCTGTAGAATCCAGCATGGCCAAGAAAACTCCGGATGTCTTTCACTGTCTTTGGTGGAGGCAGACCAACCATAACATCGATTTTGGCTTTATCCACCTCAATCCCCTTCTCTGAAATCTTGTGTCCTAGCACAATCCCTTCCTTGACCATGAAGTGACACTTCTCCCAATTCAGCACAAGGTTGGTGTCTTCACATCTCTGTAGGACCCTGCACAAATTTGACAAACAAGCAGAAAACGAAGATCCATAGACAGAGAAATCATCCATAAATACCTCCACAACATCCTCAATCAGATCAGAGAAAATTGACATCATGCACCTTTGAAAGGTGGCTGGAGCATTACATAGACCAAATGGCATCCTTCGATATGCAAAGGTACCATATGGACATGTGAATGTCGTTTTCTCTTGATCATTGGGATGTATGGGGATTTGGAAAAATCCTGAATACCCATCAAGGAAACAATAGAATGGGTGATTTGCAAGTCTCTCAAGCATCTGATCAATAAATGGTAATGGAAAATGATCCTTTCTAGATGCAGAGTTTAGTTTTCGGTAATCAATGCACATTCTATGACATGTGATGGTTCTTGTTGGTATCAATTCATCCTTGTCATTCTTAATCACAGTGATACCACCTTTCTTTGGTACAACATGCACAGGTGATACCCATTTAGAATCTGAGATAGGGTAAATAACACCAGCATCTAGGAGTTTAAGAATCTCTTTCTTTACAACATCCTTCAGGTTAGGATTTAACCTTCTTTGATGCTCGATAGAAGTCATTGATTCATCCTCAAGATGTATCCTATGCATGCACAGAGAGGGTGATATCCCCTTGATGTCATCTAGTGAGTAACCTATTGCCTTTCTAAATCTTTTAAGTGTTCTCAAAAGTTCAGATAGCTCACTTTCAGTAAGTTCACTACTCACAATGACAGGGTAAGTTTCATTAGGACCAAGAAATGCATACCTTACACCATGGGGAAGAGGTTTAAGCTCCACTTTAGGTGCCTTAAGTTCACTCCAGTCATCTTGCTGGTTGTCCTCTTGTTGAGTGACTGAGACTTCTTGGTGAACCATCTGGGGAAGCTCCTCGTACTGATCCTCACTGAAAAACCCCTGGTGTGAATCCAGCATCATCCCATAGGCAGTACTCTCCAGGTTCTCAACCACCTCAGCCTCTTTCTCTACAGTCAAAGCATGCTGTAGAGGGTCCTCTAGTGACAACTCTTCAAGGATTTCATCAGCAAGGGCGTCCATCTCTTCAATGTAGAACACCTGCCCTTGAACTGTTGGCCTCCTCATTACCTCCTTGATGTCGAAATGGAGAACGTGCCCTTTACCCAGATGGAGATCAATCTTGCCTTCTTTCACATTAACAATGGCTCCAGCTGTGGCTAAGAAAGGCCTTCCAAGGATTAAAGGGTCTTGAGCTTCTTCACCCATTTCAAGCACTACAAAGTCTGTAGGGATCTCATAATTTCCAACCATCACTGGGAGGTCCTCTAAGATACCCACAGGGTACTTAACTGAACGATCAGCCAATACCAGAGAAAGTCTACACTTCTTGTACTGAGTGAAACCGAGCTTCTTAGCAACAGATAGGGGCATCAAGCTGACACTAGCTCCCAAATCGCAGAGACACCTATCGAATACCATAGGCCCAAGAGCACAAGGTAATGTGAAGCATCCTGGATCTTCTAGCTTCTTTGGTATGACCAGCCTCTGAATGATAGCACTGCACTCATGAGTGAGAATCACCATGCCCTCCATCTCTTTCTTCTTTGCAGCTACAGCATCTTTTAGGAACTTACTGTACTGAGGAATCAGCATGAAAGCATCAATAATGGGCATTGTGACCTGGACTTCACTCATTTGCTTGTCAAACAGAGCTTTGTACTTCTCTAGCAACTGCCTCTTGAATCGACCTGGGAATGGAAGCTTAGGTTCATAGGCAGGAGGAACAAAAGAACTTTCACTTGCAGGAGTGACAACTTCACCATCTTTAACTGTTTTCTTCTCTTCTCCAACCTTTCCTTTTCCTTTGGCTTCCACTATCTTTTCCAAGATCTCGTCATTGATCTTCTCATCAACAATCACCACTTCATCATCTATGGTGATGGCAACCCCCTCACTTTGTTTCTCAGCATCCTTGGTGAGAGCTCTCTGAGGTAACTCCTTACCACTCCTGAGAGTGATAGCTTTCATGGTTTCCTTGGGGTTTTGCTCAGACTTTCCAGGTAGAGAACCTTGTTGGCGATTTTGTTGAGTGTTCATGGCAGCAAACTGGTTCTCCAAAGCTCTGAACTTGTTGTTGAGCTCATTGTAGCTCCCATCAATCTTTGAGTGAAGATTCTTCAACTCATAGCCAACATGCTTCTCACTTCTTGTTTGAGATTCCAGGATTTGTTTCAGTAGAGCATCAGTGCTGCTGACTTGAGGGGTGGAGGTAGAGGGATTAGATTGTTGTTGGGAAGAATTGTTGCCTTTGTTGTTGAAACCAGGAGGAGGGTTTTGCTGTGGTTGATAGCTGCCTTGCTGATTGTTTCGAGGCTGGTAACCACTCTGATGGTTGTTGGAATAGGATTTCTGTTGGTAGTTGTTGTACTGAAAGTTGGGCTCTTTCTTGTACCAGCTACCATTGTTGTTGATGAAACACAACTCTTCCTGACCTTCCAAACCTTCAACTTCATGGACAACAGCTGGTGTCTCTTGGGTTGGGTTGCCAACAAAGTGCAGCTGCTCTTGGGTAGCTTTATCAGCAAGGAGGATGTCTATCTTATCTTGTAGAGCTTTCAACTCCTTCCTCGTTTGCTTATCATCAGATCTACTGCCTCTGTCGTGGTCTCCACTGTAGACTGCATCACTCTTAACCATGTTGTCAACCAGCTCCTCTGCATCCTCCTCAGTTCTCCCCAAGAAGAATCCATTACTAGCTGTATCCAGTCTGGCCCTGTACTTAGGAAGAGCACCACGGTAGAATGTGCTCAGCAAGCTCTCTTTAGAGAAACCATGGTGTGGGCATTGAGCTTGGTACCCCTTGAATCTTTCCCAGGCTTCACTGAAACCTTCCAAGCCCTTCTGTTGAAAGCTGGAGATCTCGTTTCTCAGCTTAGCAGTTCTTGAAGTAGAGAAGAACTTCTCCAAGAATGCTTTCTTGCAGTCATCCCAAGTGGTGATGGAGTCGCTTGGTAGAGACTTCTCCCACTGACGTGCTTTATCCCCTAAAGAGAAAGGGAATAGCTTGAGCTTTAAGGCATCTTCGGAGACACCATTGGTTTTTGACAACCCACAGTAGCTGTCGAACCTGTCCAAGTGATCAAATGGATCCTCTAGAGCCAAGCCATGATACTTGTTGTTCTCGATCACGTTGAGGAGTCCTGACTTGATCTCAAAGTTGTTGGCTGCCACAGCGGGTGCTCGGATTCCCAATCGATAACCATGAATGTTTGGACGGTCGTAAGTGCCAATGGGCCGAGCTGCTCGCTGTTGGTTAGGTGGACCATTGTTGTTAGCGCCATTGACGCCTGCATCTTCTTGATGAACGTCTCCCATGTCAGTGTTCAGTCTCTGCAATTGAGCCTGATGTTCTTCTTCTCTTCTCTTTCTAGCACACTCTCTCTCTAAAGCTCTGATGTCTGCTGCTCTTGGAACTAGGTTTGATGGACCCCTGCTCCGCAAGTTCATACACCTGTAGATTAAAGGGAGGTGAAGAAGAGTCAGTAACAAAAGAAAATAAAAATGACTTAGTCTCAAGCAATTGACTAAATCTCAATGTTTAAATCTACTCAGAAATTGGCAACGGCGCCAATTTGATGTTAGGAGTTTTCAAGGCTCCTAAGACAAATGCTGTAGTATAAATGATTGTCGAACCAGTTCTGAGGGATATCAAAGCACTGAGAATGCAAGTACTCACTTAATCTAAGTGCAACCAATGATTTAGATGGGTTTTAAGCTATGACTAAAACTAGAAAGCAATAACAGAATGATACTTCTTGACTAAGGGAAAAGAGAACTCATGGGCATAGGGATTAGACCTTGGGTGATCAAGTATCGAACTAAGGATGGCAAATGATCAATCAAACTATCAACCTTAAGCCTAGACACAATTCTAAGCAAGCTCTATGTCTAGATGAATGCTCATTTGCTAACATATCTCAAACATCAAATGTCTTTGGTTGAATAATATGAAAGCAATCATACTAGCAAGTCCAATGGCTATCTTAGCACCTCTAACAACAAATGTCTTTGGCAAAGTATGCTAAAAGCTAGGAGAGTTGTCTCGGGCATTTCCTCAAACACCTTTCGGGTGGGAAATGCCTAAGGATCAACTACTGAGTGGCCAACTCAGAAGATGCATTATGCTACTCTACTAGCAAGGAATATGAATGATCTACACTAAAACATCCTAGTTCTAACCTAATCACCCTCAATCTCCCTAACCCATGAATTCAAAAGGTGATTACTCACTAATCTCCATGATTCCTCTTAAACCCATGTTGGATTTCAGATTAATCATGTAGAGAAACACAGGAAATAGATAAGAACACAGAATTCTCAATAATAAACTGATCAATTGATTCAAAGAGATGACTTTCCAAAGGTTTTTTGGTGGTTTTTCTAAGAACCAAGATGATCCCCCTCTTGGTGGCTCCTAGAGTATTAAAACATAGGTTTAGAAAATAAAAACGTGCATAATGAAATGACCAAAAGGCCCTTGAGAAATCACAAGTTCGAGTAGAAATAAAACGCGCAGCGACCTCAGCCCGTCGCTCCGACAAGTCGCTCTAGGCTTCGGGAGCGACCTCGCTGTGTCGCTGCGAGAGGTCGCTCCGGGTTCGTTCTCGCGTCTCTGGGTGATGAAACCGCGAGCGACTTCTCCCTGTCGCTCCCATAACGTCGCTCTCAGCTGGAGCGACCTCGCTGTGTCGCTCCGAGAGGTCGCTCCGGGCTCGTTCTCGCGTCTCCGAGTGATGAAACCGCGAGCGACTTCTCCCTGTCGCTCTGGTTAGGTCGCTCCAGTAGGGTGATCAGAGCGACTTGGTGGTGTCGCTCCAGACTGGTCGCTCCCATGCCTTGCTCGCCCAATGACCACTCTAAACACTCATTTTTGAGCTCCAAATGCCTCCAAGTGTCTCCAAGAACTCCATGTGGTACTCCAATACCTGATAAGGACTCATGTATGCAAAATGCAACCTAAACATGGCTAAATCCTAATCTATATGATCAAAATGCACATGGATAAATGGATAAAACAATAGAAATATGCAAGATATCATTTTCCTCTTCAAGGATGTCGGAGGTTGGATCTTCATCAACGTACCATCATCATAGACATGATTGACATCATCATAAACATCAAATATTAGGTTGATGATCGAGGCCTTCTCCAACCTCGTCGTCGAAGAACACATCACTTGCTCGTCGAAGACCATCATAGATATTGGAAATAGGTTCACCATGAATCCTCATAGATCAATGGATAGATGATTGACTCGTTTCATGAGTCTCCAGATGTTCACGATGTAACTCAGCCCAATGATCTACTGATTCGTTGCTCTGTCAATCCGTCAAGAATGTATAATTGTCCCATGCCATGATTTTTATAGATTGGGCCAGCCTCAAACTGGATAGACTCGAATCTCGATTGATTCGAAAAGGAATATATGTTTGACAAAAAATTTGATGATCGCTGATTTTGAAGAATAACAAATCAAACAAGGATTCCAACAATCATTTATTCAAATAAATGATGAAGACAGAAGAAGAACTGTACATTCTGTCATTCTTGTTCAAGATATCAATGATTTACAGGCGAGATAAATTACAATTTAAATAGAAAATACTAATTAATGAAACGCTGTTATAAATCATTATGTGGATGGTCCATAACCAAGACCAAAACGAGGCCCAACCGTGGCCAAAGGAGGAGAGAGAGTCGGCGGCTGAGGAGAGAGAGTCGGCCTATCTTTTGGCCGACCTTCGATCTAGGATGTTTTCCATTTATCTGTTTTAGATCTTTTCCTATTTCATGTTGTATTAGGTTTTGGATAATTTCCTTTTTCCTATACTTTGTAATCCTTTATATAAGGAACCTCTATTACTCATTAATAATACATAAATAATTCCCCATTCTTTTACAACACGTTATCAGCACGATCGTCTCTAGATACCTGAGACAAATCGAAACCTCTAACACTAAAAGCCAAAACCGGCGACCACAAACCAAAACCCTAATCTCGTTCTTAGTTCAATCAAAAACTCAGAAGATCCCTCTTGAATCCTAGAAGTTCTCAGATCACGTTCCAGCTCAGAAGAACCGTCCAGCTCGCGATCCACACCCGAGACGCGATCGCATCCGACCCGATCTCCGCGCAGCTCGCAGCAGAGACACGTCCAGCCCGCGATCGTCCCATCCGCGACCCGCGTGCATCCGATCGTCCTCTCTCTCTCTCTAAAGGTGATCCGGTTCTAAACCCCTACAAACAAAGGTATAACTTAATCTGAGAACTTAGATTAATCAAAACCCTAATCCATAATTATGGAAACTTTGATCTTGATCAAAACCCTAAAACCTTCAAGATTAAAAAATCGGCAATCTCCTAACTAGAAAGATAGAAATCGATTCCTTTAAACTTGAATTGATTGTTCCTGATTTGATTTTGAGAAACCCTAATTCAGGAATCGAAACCCTAAACCCTAAAAAGGACTGAATTCGTTTTTTATTGATTGAATTGATTGATTTGAGGTTTTAGGATTGTTAGATTGATTGAAGTAATCTGATCTAGAACTTGAATCCTAAAGGCCTTGAAACCTTTAATTAAAACCGAAAGCCTTAGATTTTTAAAGTAGAAACCCTAATCTAATTGCTAAGGTTGTTTGCATTACATATGAATTTGAATTGGATTGCATTCACATTGATTAATGAAATCGACCAGCATATAGAAAACATACGAATTCGAATCTGATTGCATTAAAACTCATATGGCCGTGTGGCCTTAATCTCCCTAGTACATGTAGAATCATATATTAGGATTGTTCGCACCATGGTCAAATTAGATTTACATGTCCGATCCTATTGCTTGTCTACCTAGACGTGTGGCTTGTTTGTTCGTACCATGGTCGATTAGATTGATTGTTTTTCTCATAGATGCGTAAGACAAGTTTGTGGCCGAGCTTGTTATACCATGCGGCCACATGATCACATTGTAAACCTAAAATTGAAATGATAATGTGATTCAGATGTCGAAAATCTCAAATAGAGACTACGCAGCCCTTAATCTCTCCGTAGATAACTACTTACAGTGGGCGCTAGATACAAAGATCAGCTTAAGGTCAAAGGGACTTGGTGACACAATCATCAAGGACAACAATGAGACTGATAAGAATCGGTACAGGGCTATAAGTATTATACGCCATCACCTCATTGAAGGTCTAAAAGATCAGTACATTACGATGGAAAATCCACTAGAGCTTTGGGATGCTTTACAACATAGATATGATCACCAGAAAACAGTGTTACTCCCAAAAGCTAGAAATGACTGGAAGAATCTAAGATTCATGGATTATAACTCAGTGGATGAGTACAATTCGGTCTTGTTTAAGACTGTCTCGATGCTGAGACTTTGTGGTGAAGTAGTAACCGAAGAAGAGTTACTTGAGAAAACATTCTCTACGTTTCATTCCTCAAACATAATCCTGCAGCAGCAGTACCGAATGAAAGGCTTCGCCACATACACTGATCTGATCTCGTGCCTGCTTCTGGCCGAGGCAAACAATGAGCTCCTGATGAAGAACAGTGAAGCTAGACCTGTCGGATCTGCCACATTACCAGAGGCCAATGAAGTTGAAAAGAAAAATCCCAACGAGTGCAATTACATCCAGAATGATAAGAGATCACATGGCAGAGGCCGTGGTGGATACATGAACCGTGACAATTACTCGAACGGTCGAGATAGACACTTGGCCGGCCGGAAAGGAAACCACAATAACCGTGGTCGTGGTTCCAATCCCGGTCGTGGCCGAGGCGGATATGGACGAGGTCGAGGCGGTATATCCAAACCGTCTTACTCAACCAAATCCGTTTGTCACAGATGTGGGATGAGCAACCATTGGGCCAAGAATTGTAGAACTCCTAAGCACTTATGTGAGCTCTACCAAGAGAGTCTTAAGGACAAGAACCCGGAGGCTCATATGGTCCATGATTCCGGTTATGAGGCTGATAAAGAATCCGATGTTGCAAATGACGACCTGATGGACTTTGAGACTTCTGATTGTCTCAAAGACTAAAATTTTCGATACGACTTGTTTTATTGCTTTATGATTGTTTTATGATTGATTTGGTGTTTTTAATTTCGGTGTTCTGCAACTTTAATAAATGAAAGTTTTGAAATCTCTGAGAAATGAAATCTTATTTATAGAAATGAATGACGAAATGAGCATACTCGTGGTGGATAGTGGCACAAGTCATACAATTCTTAGAGATAAAAGATATTTCTTAAATCTCACAATGCAAAGTGCAAACGTACACACCATTGCAGGTGTAGCCGGCCTGATTGAAGGTCACGGCCAGGCTTATGTATTAATGCCTAAAGACACTCATCTAGAGATCAAAAATGCCTTGTATTCCCCAAGCTCTAAAAGGAGCCTATTGAGTTTCAAAGACATAAGATTGAACGGTTTCCATCTTGAAACATGGGAAGAAGGAAATAAAGAATTCCTTAACATAATTTCGATCACCAAAGGCTATAAAAGGATCCTAGAAACCTTACCTGCAATGTCTACTGGCCTATACTATGCAAAGGTCAGTATGATCGAGGCTAATGCCTGCGACAATTTCACTTTATGGCATAACCGGCTTGGCCATCCCGGTACTAACATGATGCGAAAGTTGATGATGAATTCACAAGGGCACACGTTCAAAGGAGTTGTCCCATACAATCTCACATGTGCAGCATGTGCACAAGGGAAACTCATAACCAGGCCATCACCAGCCAAAGTTAATAAAGAGATCATAAATTTTCTGGAAAGGATTCAGGGAGACATATGCGGACCAATACACCCACCTAGTGGGACGTTTAGATATTTCATGGTCCTGATTGATGCATCGACCAGATGGTCGCATGTCTGTCTACTGTCCACACGAAGTTTGGCATTTGCACGCCTGCTTGCTCAGATAATAAGACTGAGAGCACACTTTCCAGACTTTCCTTTAAAGACTATACGTTTAGACAATGCTGGTGAGTTTACGTCCCAGACGTTTAATGATTATTGTATGTCCATGGGGGTAAGTCTAGAACACTCCGTGGCACATGTACATACGCAGAACCGCTTGGCTGAATCATTCATTAAACGTATCCAGCTGATAGCCAGACCATTGCTCATGCGGTCTCAGCTCCCGGTATCAGCGTGGGGACATGCCATATTACATGCAGCAGAACTGATTCGCATCAGGCCATCTAGTGAGCATAGATATTCGCCATCCCAGTTACTCACGGGTCATGAGCCAGACGTGTCCCACATCAAAACATTTGGATGTGCCGTCTACGTTCCAATTGCTCCACCACAGAGAACGAAAATGGGACCACAGAGGAGGATGGGAATATACGTAGGATATGACTCCCCGAGCATTATAAAGTATCTTGAGCCAACAACCGGTGATTTGTTTAAGGCCAAATACGCAGACTCACAGTTTGATGAGTCCACATATCCGACCTTAGGGGGAGATAACAGCCGGTTAAGCAAAGAAATCGAATGGTCTCGACTATCAATATATTGGCAAGATCCTCGGACTAAAGAATGTGATATGGGAGTCCAAAAGATTATACATCTTCAAAAGCTAGCTAATCAACTGCCAGATTCATTTGCTGACCCAAATAGAGTGACAAAATCATATATCCCGGCTTGTAATGCACCAATACGAATAGACATCCAGAAGGGACAAGATCAAGTGGCTACAGAGTCTAATCAACGTCTCAAACGTGGTAGACCTATTGGTTCCAAAGATAAACAGCCTCGGAAGTCCAAGAGAGGTGCTGGATCCGAGAGCATCAAGGAAACCGTCCAGAACATTGATGGACCGGCCGAGCCGACCCAGACGGTCGAGCCAAGTGTGCCGGCCATGCCAAATGTTCCGACCGTTCCAAATGATGGGGTTCGGGACGCCGAACTTCATGGGACACAAGGGCCGGACAATCAAGAAATCTCTATAAATTATATAATGTCTGGAACGAAATGGAACAGAAATGATATCGACGTCGATGATATTTTTGCTTATAAAGTAGCACTTGAGATCATGGAAAAAGATGAGGATCTAGAACCCACGTCCATATATGAATGCATGCAAAGATCAGATTGGATCAAATGGAAAGAAGCTATAAACGTGGAGTTAGAATCATTAAAGAAAAGAGGCGTTTTTGGCCCTATAACCGTGACACCTAGAGATGTCAAACCAGTGGGATACAAAGCACAGCTTGTAGCAAAAGGATTCTCACAGAGACAAGGAATAGATTATGAGGAAACTTATTCCCCTGTGGTGGACGCAACTACATTACGATATTTGATCAGTCTGGCCGTGAAAGAGAAGCTTGATCTGCGGCTAATGGATGTAGTAACTGCGTATCTGTACAGTCCACTGGATAATGAAATCCATATGAGAGTTCCAGAGGGTATTGAGCTCAAAGATAAGAAAGGTTCTCGAGAACAGCATTGCATTAAGCTGAATAAAGCCTTGTACGGTTTGAAACAATCAGGTCGAATGTGGTACAACCGATTATCAGAGTACCTTATGAAAGAAGGTTATAAGAACGATCCAATAAGTCCATGTATCTTTATAAAGAGATTTGACAGCAAGGGCTTCGTGATTATGTCTGTCTATGTGGACGACCTGAATGTGATTGGAACCCCTGGAGAGATTTCCCAAACGGTCGAATGTCTAAGGAAAGAGTTCGAAATGAAAGACTTAGGAAAAACTAAGTTCTGTTTGGGACTGCAATTTGAGTATGTGGATAATGGAATCCTTGTGCATCAAAAGACATATACAGAAAAGATACTCAAGCAGTTCAATATGGACAAGGCTCATTCCTTGTCAAGTCCTATGGTCGTGAGGTCCTTAGACCTTGAGAAGGATCCGTTTGGACCAAGGAAACCGGACGAGGATATGCTCGGACCGAAAATACCTTATCTAAGTGCCATTGGAGCCTTAATGTATTTGGCTAGCCATACTATACCGGACATAAGTTTTTCCGTGAGTTTACTGTCTAGATTCAGTTCATGTCCGACACTTAGGCACTGGAACGGAATAAAACATATGTTCAGATATCTGCAAGGAACAACCGATCTCGGATTGTTCTATACCGATCGGCCAAAAGAGAACATGGCCGGATATGCAGATGCTGGGTACTTATCTGACCCACACAATGCTAGATCTCAGACAGATTACGTGTTTATACACGGTGGGGCTGCAGTGAGTTGGCGGTCCACAAAACAAACCTGAGTGGCAACATCATCTAATCATGCCGAGATCATAGCCATGTATGAAGCAAGCCGAGAGCTTGTGTGGTTGAGGAACATGACCGGCCATATCCTAAGGGAGAGTGGCTTGGCCGTGGGAAAGGAAAAGGAAGAACCAACGATCATCTATGAGGACAATGCAGCCTGTATAGCTCAGCTCAAAGATGGATACGTTAAGGGAGATAGAACAAAACACATCTTCCCTAAGTTCTTCTTCACCCACGACCTACAGAAGGCTAAAGAAGTTGAAGTGGTTCAGGTTCGGTCCAGTGACAATTCGGCCGATCTGTTCACTAAGTCTCTGCCGATCTTAACGTTTAGGAAGCTGGTTCATCAGATAGGAATGCGCCAGTTGAAGGATCTTCAGTGATGCCTTCATCAGGGGGAGTGTCATGTGTTGTACTCTTTTTCCTGTCTACGGTTTCCATTTTTTCCCACCTTGGGTTTTTGGTTTTCCTAGAGAGGTTTTAATGAGGCAACGTCGTGCATGATACAAACCCATATGGTTATGGCATCCAAGGGGGAGTGTTATAAATCATTATGTGGATGGCCCATAACCAAGACCAAGACGAGGCCCAACCGTGGCCAAAGGAGAAGAGAGAGTCGGCGGCTGAGGAGAGAGAGTCGGCCTATCTTTTGGCCGACCTTAGATCTAAGATGTTTTCCATTTATCTGTTTTAAATCTTTTCTTATTACATGTTGTATTAGGTTTTGGATAATTTCCTTTTTACTATACTTTGTAATCCTTATATAAGTAACATCTATTATTCATTAATAATACATAGATAATTCCCCATTCTTTTACAACAAACCCTAATCTAATGATGTACATTTTTAAAAAGATCATAAAAGCCCAAAACTAATTACAAGCCAACACGTAATACAAAGAAGTGGAAATCATAATCACGATGAGGATCAAGGAGACGGGATCGTGTGTAAGTGCGAGTGTGAAGATGCACTGCATCAGATAATTTTTTTTTTTTGATCAAAAATATAGATTCTCGTACATTCATAGAGCTTTCGTTTTTCGAATTGGTCAAAAGTTATCTAAACGGTTAGGCCAAAGTGTGAACTTTGCTACTTGGAGCCAAAATACACAATATTATTATACACTCATAATAATGGTTAGAGTTGAACATAGACTTGAAAATCCTAACACAACATAACCATCCTACTTAAGCTTTAAACACTACAACCAAATATCTTAAAAGTTCATATCACTACAAGTCATTCAATTGTTATTATACACCCAAACGACGGTCCTAAGATTTTGTTCCCATTTTTCTCATGGTCAACCGCCAAAACATGTAGCAAAAATAACCAAGTGGTGGTAGCCTGATAAATTTTTGGGGCTTGATGTGTATCCACATCAGTCCTAAGTTCGATTTCCTTTGTGAACTAAATTATCATCATTTGTTGAGTCTAGACTTGGGCTTCGGCCCAAATGGTTTACATGGTAGATCGTAACAGATGATCGGTTCACTCTCTGGAATTAGTCGAAAGGTATTCCAAACTCGGATCATGGTAGCCAGTTCACTCTATAGCACTAAGTACGTTCTTTCCGATGCCAACCGGATCAGCCGATAGGATTTATCAAAAAAAATATATAGCAAATGTACCAGCTGTCGTCTAGTACGATGTGGGATGTATTAAATCTCAACCAAATGAGATAAATTTTACACTCTGATGAAATATTAAGGGCACGACATGCATCTACATTACTGGTAGTTTTTTTTTTTAGATTATGAGTTTATTCAATTTATTTTTGTCTTACTGATTCTGTTAGAATATTTACACCGGCACTACAAGAAAACAGCGGTATTCTGACGGACAGTCCGACGGAAAATCAAATCCTCGGAATTTCTTCGGAATATACCGACGGAATTCCGAGGAAACATCAATCCGTCGGAATATTCCGAGGAAATTCCGAGGAAAAATGTGTTCCTCAGAAAAAACCGATGAATTCCGAGGAAATATTATAGGGATTTTACAAAATTCCGAGGAAATTCCGACGAACTAGTGATCGATCGATGCGTTTTTGGACATATACCCATCGATCGATCACATTGTTACGCTTTGGTCCATCTTAGTGATCGATCGATGCGTTTTTGGACATAAATCCATCGATCGATCCGTTTATAAAAAAACATTCGAGATTTTGAAACCCCAAACACTAGTTCCACGGAATTTCCTCGGAATATTCCGAGGAAATTCTGAGGAACACTTGATATCCTCGATCGATCGATGGGATAATCTCATCGATCGATCACATTGTTACGCTTTGGTCCATCTTAGTGATCAATCGATGCGTTTTTGGACATATATCCATCGATCGATCCGTTTAAAAAAAATTGACGTTTTGAAACCCTAAAAACACTAGTTCCTCGGAATTTCCTCGGAATATTTCGACGGAATTTCGAGGAAGAAAAGGGTTTCCTCGGAATTCCCTCGGAATATTCTGAGGAAATTCCGAGGAAATAGGGTTTTTAAACCGAAAATAACGTTTTGCGGTTTGAATAACACCTATATAACCCTTATTAAGTGTCTTACGTTCATTATGAAGTCAAAAATTTGTTCCTTACCCTATAATAAACACTTTTTCGATTGTATGAACGAAATCCCCACAACATAAGAGAAACACTTATACACTTTAAAGAACGGTAAAGGGAATACTTACAATTCGTTTTGAAATTTGTTATTTCATGGTTTATGCTCATCTTTACAAAGAATCCTCAATGGTATGCATTACAATTGTATAAGAAATGAAATACGGCAAAAAAAATTGATGTTTTGAAACCCCAAACACTAGTTCCTCGGTATTTCTTCGGAATATTCCGAGGAAATTCCGAGGAACAATATAAATTAATAGAAATACATGCACAGGATATTCTTTTTCCTCGAATTAATGGAAATATTTCGAGGAAATTCCGACGGATATTTTAGTGTCCGTCGTAATTTCCTCGGAATATTTTTATTTAACCGGGCAAACAAGCCGCCAAATATTTCGCGAAAATTGAAATTGAAAATACTGAGGGAATTCCGATGGAAAATATCCGTCGGACCCAAGGTTTTATAAACTCGAAACGCATCTTCTTCCCCATTTCTCTCTTCTTCCTCTCCGGCGATCTCTCTCTCCTTCCGGCGTTCTCCACCTTCTCTCGCGACGATCTCTCCGGCGAATCCTTTCCATTCCCTTACAAATCATGTAAGGACCATATCCCACTCTCTTAGGTCCTATTTGTTAGGTTTTTAAGTAGATTTGATGATTTTAGAAGGTTTTTGATAGATTTTTGTTAGGGTGATTGGGTAGGATTGTGATTTGTTGTGTAATAGGTTTAGAATTGTGATTTGGTTGTGTTGAATTGATTTAAAACTTTTTTTATAAATTGTTCATTATTTTTGTATTTACAAAACGTTTCCTCTATATAAATTCGATTTTACAAAACGTTTTTTTTTATATAAATTCGATTTTTGGATTTATAAAAGATGATTTCATATTTATAAAAATATTTGTATTTATTAAAACTAATTTTGTATTTATAAAACATTTTTTTTATTTATAAACACTATTTTTTTTATTTTTGTATTTATAAAAACTATTTTTAAATATACAAACCGTTCTTTGTATATAAATTCGATTTTTGGATTTATAAAAGATGATTTCATATTTTAAAATTAATTTTGTATTTATAAAATATATTTTTTGATTTATAAACACTATTTTATTATTTTTGTATTTATAAAAACTATTTTGTATTTATAAAAAGATGATTTCATATCTATAAAAATATTTATATTTATAAAACTAATTTTGTATTTATAAAACATTTTTTGATTTATAAACACTATTTTATTATTTTTTGTATTTATAAAAACTATTTTGTATTTATAAAAAGATGATTTCATATTTATTAAAACTAATTTTGTATTTATAAAACATTTTTTTATTTATAAAAACTATTTTATTATTTTTGTATTTTAAATATGTTTTCTATTTCAATTTTAATTTTATATTTTCGAATTTCAATTTAAAAAAATAAATTTATAATTTTTTTTTTAATTTTGGAAATATTCCGAGGAAGTTTATCCCTCGGAATATTCCGACGACATCTTCCTCGGAATATTCCGAGGAATTTCCGACGAACTTGTGGTCCTCGGAAATTCCGTGGAAATAGGGTTTCCTCGGAATTCCGTCGGAAATTTCCGAGGGATTTCCGAGGAAAGATGAATTTCCGAGGAGTTATTTCCGAGGACTTTTTTCGTCGGTATGTCGTCGGAATAGCGTTATTCCGACGACATACCGACGATTTTTTCCCTCAGTATGCCGTTGTTTTCTTGTAGTGCGGTAACAACATTGTTATAAGGTACACAAATTGGCTTCTTGTAATTATGAACTTTCTCTATTTTTTGACCAAAATTCAGTGAATGCTCCCTGTAATTTTTCCCCCAAACTTTTACTATTGGAAAATTTTATCCGTCTTTCAATTCTCTCTTTTGGAGAGAAGATCTCATATTGTGGACTTGGGTAAAATATAAGAGATTTGAGTTATTCCACTTACCGCCAATTAGTTTTAAATTTTAAGTCCAAGAGTTGTCATGATATCAGAGCTAGGTGCTACACCATAACCCATTAATCTAGCCCGAAAAGTGTCCCGATCAACCCACTAATTGATGGTCCAAAGAAGGTTCAATTTCTTCGAGATTGGTAGAAAAAATAAAACATTGTCGTGGTTGGGTATGATGGATTCTACGAGATTAATGGTTATACGCACCATTATCTCGAAGGAAGGTGTTGGAGAGAATATCTCACATTAAAAATATGTAAAGAACTTGAGTAATGTATAAAAACCACTTCATTTACCGCCAATTGGTTTTAAGTTGGAAGCCCAGAAAATTTGTCACTCTCTAAGCTCAACTCTCAGTTGTGCCAAGGAAATTAGGCTGTTAAGGTCCTTAATGTAAAAGTTGGCAGAATTGCTCTCTAAGCCGATATATAAACTTTATTTACTCATTTGGTTCTAGTGATACATTTTACTCTTGTCCAGTATATTTGTTGATCCTTTGGAAATACTTTGTTTTCAATCAAGCATCTGCAGTTCCAACTTATATTTTGTATTTACCAAACATGAATTTTAATGAAATTCACGTTCTAATTTTTTTTTAATAAACTTAATATATTAATATAACTCCAAAAAGGTAAATCGGAAATCCACGTTCTATAATTTAGGTTCATCCGTAGGAGATCTCATCCTTTCTTATATGTGGCAATCTCAGATTTCTAGTGCTTCCCTATGAGAATTTAATTCATAGACGAATATATTTTCAAAATGAACCTTTTCAGTCTAGTTTATGTGAGAATTTTGGTTCCAAATCAAGCTAGTCAGCTACTCCAAGCATGACATCGCCCAACTAAATGACCAGAATAATTCAACACAGCCAAATAAACACAACAAATTTCCACCTGTCTATATCAATGACTAGGTGGAAACAAATATTTCAATAGTCTAACATGATAAAAAAAGAACCACCCATGCTAATAATGAACTCACCTGAGTTAGTTCTGATTTTTGGGTCCTTGCAATGGGGCACAAACAAACATTTTCTTCTAAATGATTGTGTTACTTAAAACATAACAAAAATTATTCATTAATTTTTTAGAGAGTAAATATGAAACAAGAATCTAAATATATTAGTTTTCAGATCTATGGTTTTTAGATCTATGTTTTCTTACGAATAAAAAAAAGCAACCTAATTAAGGACAAACAAATAAAATCCAACATCTTTAAAATCAATAGGGAACCGCTTTGACTTCAGTCCCAATTGGATTTCGATTTCAGTGTTCGTTTTAATGTATGTGTCTTACAATTACAACTGAACTTCTCTCAGAACAAACTCTAAAGAACTTCTAACGCAAAGTTCTTACGTGACCGAATAGGTCAACAGGGTCAAAAATCAACGTTGTCCAAGTCGTTAACGTGGCCTAATAATGAGGAAGCGACACTTCTTCAAATTGATTTCGTCGTCAACCAAGTCCAAAAATATACTAGTAGAAGTTAAAAAGTCGACTCGTTCACTCTTTTTGTGGTCCTTCACAATGCTTGTTATAAAAAATAGAAAGAAACAAAGACTTTTCGTGGGTCAATATTAATTTCCACGCATATTCCTATGTACTTTGTATATATAATAGATACCTTTGGACTTGCAATTGTCATCAAGAATCTCTCAACATCTCAAGTTACATCTGTTCTCATTCTCCCTCTTTAAAAATATATCGGAAATTTCTGAAGCTTTTCAATAATTTTCTCGAGCTATGACCGCCCAGGTACACCCTTTCTTTCATATATATATTCGCTCTTGAAATAATTAAACTATAATTTACTGATGTTTGATTAGTCGCTATATATAGAAACTGATCAACCTTACTTAGATTCTTACAATTTGCAAAACTGATGTCGGGTTTCAAATTACAGAAATCTGTGTTGCAATTGAGTGTTCACGAGGAAAGAATCAGGAAGAAAGTGTGGGCGACCGTTTCTAAATTTTCAGGTATTTTTTATAAACTTCAACATTTTCAATATGATCATTAATTTTAATAAGTCGGCGAAATTTACTTTTTCATGATTGTTAAAAAAATTAGGGGTTACTTCGATAGCAATGGATGATAAAACCGGGAAAATGACGGTAGTTGGTGAAGTTGATGTACCGCTTATCGTAAAGAAGCTAAGGAAGATATGTAATGCAGAGCTGGTTACGGTTGAAGTTGTTAAACCACCTGAGAAAAAGCCAGAACCAGAGAAACCGACTCCACCTAAACCGGCCGAAATTGTTGCCTTCCCTGTTACGCATTTTAGCTACCCGTACCAATATCATTCGTCCTATGCTAATTCTTACTATCAACCATGCGATAATTACAGAGTTGTGGTGGAGGAACCAAATACTTGTGTGATTATGTAACACTTCATTTTAGTGTATGGAACTATTAATTTTGATGGAAGAATGTATTTTTGGGTTACTGTGATTTAAATTTCTTGTAATGAGCTTAAATTGAAGGAATAAGGAATTATAATTCTTTCTTAGAAACTATATTTTCTTAAAAAAATAGGAAGAAAAAAAATTAGGAAGACTTTCCTAAATGTGTATAATATCTTCATAACTTTGAGTTTAGAAAGACCTTCCTAAATGTGTATAATATCTTCATGAATTTAAGTTTAGAAAGACCTTCCTAAATTCAGTAACGTGTAGAGCTGTTCAATATGGTAAAACCGAACCGTACCGAACCGAACCGAACCGAAATAGACAATATGGTTTGGTTTTGGTATATACCATATAAACCGAATGGATATAATTTTATAAAAACCGTTGGATTTGGATATGGTTTGGTATATAACCGATTAAACCGAATAAACCGAACAAAACCGATTAAAAGTAAAAACATGTAAATATGTATCTATTTTATAACAATACATGAAAATCTATTTGTTATATAAGTTAAATTTGTGTTAATAACTATTACCATAATGTTATAGTAATAAAGAACCTTATATAATTTGTAAAACACTTGAATACATCGCAATTCAGACATCTTATTTTCTAAGTCTTTTTTTATCTTTTTGCTTTATTTTAGTATTCACTAAATCAATATGAAGATGATATATTAATGAAAATTAATTAATGGAAAATTTTCACAACTTTTTTCTTATCTATAAACAAACAGAGTTTCGTGTTCAATCGAAAAAGCATGACTTTAATGAACACTAAATATGAAAGAGTGGAAAAACTTTTCTTTCATGTTTCTGTTTTGTTTCATATTTTTATTTTCAAAATTTCAGGCTTTGATTTTAATTATAGATTTGATGATTTTATTTGATGGTAGAAGCATTTTTACGTTTTTGTTCATTTATTTGAACATGTAATATATTTTTAATAAATGACTGTGTTGACAATATGACTCTAAAATTCATTTTATATGATCTCAAACTAAATAATTATGTTTTTTGGTATAAAACCGAATAAACCGAAAACCGACGGTATATAAACCGAACCGAAGTAAACATGGATTTAGAATGATAGTTATATTTTACTAACCGAAATACCGAAAACCGAAAAAAACCGAACCTAAACCGAACCGATATCCAGATTGAACACCCCTAGTAACGTGTATTAAAAAGATGTATAATATGTTCCTAAAATTGTAGAAGATATTAAGAAGATGTATAATAACTTCATCAAATTTAAGAAAATTTTCATAAACTTATATTTAAAAAAACATTCCTAATTGTGTATTTAGAAAAACCTTTATGAATACCTTACTGAATTTTAATTATATGTTTATTTAGTAAGATATTCTCAAATATGTATAAGATCTTCCTATAGTTTTTTGAAGACCTTCCTTAATTTGATATCTAAATTTTATAAATATATTATACATATTTAAAATCGTTTTCATAAATTTTTGAAATATGAATCAAGTAATATTTTCCTAAATATACATATAAAACAAATTCATTAAGATCAGATACACATTTAGAAATTCCTAAATATACATACAAGTTACATTCAAAGTCTATATTTACACATTTACGAAGGCAATCCTAAATTCATGAATTTTTTTTTACAAAGTTAAAAAGATATCATACACGTTAAGGAATGTCTTTATAGACTTCGTTTAAGAGAACGTTTTCCCCAAAAATTGAAAAACTGAATCTCTTTTTGAAACAACATATTAGTTTTTAGTTAAAATTAAAAATGATGATAGAATTTTCATTTAACCTTTTAATGGAAAATATTTTGGTCACTTTGACTTTTGAGGGTTATTAAGAGAACAATAAAAAATAAAATGTGCTATTTAAGAGATTTGCCATTTTATAAAAAGCAAAAAAACGTTCTCGACAAGCGACTAAGTTTTTGTGAAGGGACCCAGTTCATTTTTTTGTACCTTCAGTACAAATTTAAGTCAACTTCCTCCACTAGGTTTAAGCTATTTTCCAAGTTTTCTATACTTAAGAATTACTTCGTGTTTTTTGTTCTTTCTAGACAACTCCTAAACATAATTGGATTCATATAAGATTAAACGAGGTTCAAGTACAACATATCAGTTTGCTAATATGCTATTACATGTTTAATATTTGACATAATCAACCTGAATCCATCATTCGTCATTCCGGCCTTAGTCCCGCATTCATGATATGTCTTTCTTTTTCGGGTTTGGTAGGGGGGGAGAGCCAGAAACGTTTTGTACCAGGGTCAGAAAAAGAAATCAAAAACATAATTTATAAACCACAAAAATTACAAATGTACTTTACGCTCACTCATAGCTTGAAAACGTTTTATACCAGTTTCATTGGCTACATCTTCAAATATTTTTTCTTACTGAAGGAGAGTAACTTTTTATCCTATAAATAAATAAAATATTATCTTTCTAAATATACAACTAATTGGTAAATCTTTTTCAAATCATGAACATAAAGTAAAAATACAAACAAAAGAGTAGAGTATTAAAAAAATATAGAAAACCAGCCTGAAATTTAACAAAAAAAATCATTGTAAAGCACGAGTTGGAACTTCGCTGTCGTCTTGAGTTTGTGAGGAAGAGGAACATTTTTTTTTTTTTTTTAATTTTACTTTATTTTTTTAATGTTTCTGTATTATAAATTAGTTGGGTCTGATACAAGTTGAGCTTAAATAAACATATTGTTAAAGTTTAAAATAGCAAAACGTGTTTAGGGATTTAAATTTTTTGTAATTATAGGGAAATGAGGTTAAATCCAAAATTTAATATTTTAATTGTATAATTAAATTGTATCTTTAATGTTTAGTAATTATTTTTGTGTTGTCAAATTTATTTTTTGGCCAATACGAATTTTATTTAAATAATACAGCCTCCCCGCGCTCCTCTTAAGCCGTCTCCGCCGCCCCTGCATGAGAGGCATAGGCAATATATATGCTTAGTGAGAGCAGTTGTCCTGTATCACTTAGACAAACATTAAAGAAAATATATCAAAACAGAAACCCATCAAGTCAATTATGCTTATCAACAGAACCAAAAAGCCCGACGACGAGCTTGTGAAATTAATTGGAGTGTATAACTCGGTGGAACTAAACAAAGAGATAGATACGAAGAAACATCACAAAAAACAAATTGAGAAAACGACATTGTTTGGCCGAGCTTTCTTTTATTTTTTTTTAAGTAGATGGCTAGAATATTTTATGTCACATTTAGCATTACCACGTAAATCATTAGTATTAGACATGTCAGCTTTTTAAATATTTGACTAACATATAAGTAGTCAAAGTATGATTTAGTCTAGTTATGAGAGTTAAAGTATTAAATTTGAGATATGATTTAATAAATGTCATTAATGTATGTACTAATCGGAACCGTTGGCATGTGTTAAGGTATGAAATAACCAATTTTCCGTTCCATGTTCCCAAGTTGTTTCTTATTCCCCATTGCAGTCACATGCAACTTGGATTATTTTGATTTTATTTCTTCCACCTTCTTTAACTTTTTTGCTAATGACCTAGAGTGGTATTCCTTCTACACTGAAATTTTCTCTTAAGTCGGATGGTGGTTCTGAAACCACATTATCCCGATCACTTCCATAGCATAAATACATGGAACACGTTATGGAACTGAGCCATCAATGAAGGAATATCCAGTTTATAGGTGACTTGTCCAATCCTTTCCAGGATTTTGAACGTTCCCATACTCCCATGTATCTTGGACTAACTTTGCATTCTTTGATGTTCAAACTTTGCATTTGTAAGTGATGGTTTTGAGATATACTACATCTCTAACTTCGAACTCATACTGTTTCATGTATCTGTCCTCATAAATCTTTTGTCTATTTTGAGGCTCTTTCATTTTCATTTTCATCTTGAGTAATCAGATTCTTTCAGTTGTCTATTCAAACAAAGTCTGGACCAAATATGTTGTGCTCACTCATTTGGATCAGCATAGCGGTATTTTTTAAGATCGTCCATATAATGCTTTGTATGCAAAATTCCAATGAATGCACGATGATTGTCATATGAAAACTTAACCAATGCAAGTGCTTGCTTAAGAAAATTTAATTAATAGACGACTACAGTTTTTAAATGAACCTTTTCAGTCTAGCTTATGTGAGACTTCTGGCTCCATATCAAGCTAATCAGCTATTCCGAGCATGACATCGCACAATAAAATGACCAGAATAATTCAACACAACCAAATAAACACAAGAATTTTCTATATCAAAGACTCGAAGGAAAAAAAATATTACAATAGTCTAACATGATATAAAAAATACCACTCTTGCTAACAATGAAGTCACCTGAATTAGTTCCCATTTTGGGTCCGTCTCAAACATACATTCGTTTTAAATGATTGTGCTACTTAAAACAAAAATTATTCATTTAGAAAAATAAAATATTTTAAATATATTTTTGGAGAAAACGGTCAGCTAATTACCGAACTTGCACATTTTTGCCAAAAAATCACGAACTCTTCATTAATCCAAAAAACATATGAACTTATGTTGACCGAACCAAATTATATATAACTTTAGTCAAATTTTTTTTTTTTAAACCGACATTTAGTTTTTAACGGAAATTAAAACGACACTGTTTTGCTAAAAAAAAACTAACAAAATTCATCTTAAAAATATTTAACTTATATATTTTGGCTAAAAACATGAACTTTTCACTGATCCAAAAAAATATAAATTTTTTCGGTTCGGATTTTGGAGACTTGGTTTATATATAATTTTTCTTGAACAAAACATGTTTTATATTTTTGGATCAATGAAATTTTCATGCTTTTTAGCGAAATTTTGTAAATTTAATATTTTTATGGTGAATTTTGTTAGCTTTTTTTTTTTAGCAAAACAATGTCGTTTTGATTACATTAAAAAATAAACATTGGTCAAGTGAAAGTTATTGTTGCCTAAATTTATACCTAATTTGGCTTAAACAACAAAAGTTTATATGTTTTTTGGATTAATGAAGTGTTCGTGTTAAAAGTTGTAAGTTCAGTATTTATTTGACCATTTTCTCTATATTTTTGTTGAGGGTAAATATGAAACAAGAATCTACATATATTAATTTTTCAGATCTTCGTTTTTTCAGATCTATGTTTTCTTACGATTAAGAAGCAACCTAAGGACAAACAGATGAAAATCCAACATCTATAAAATCCATAAAAGGGAACCGTTTTGACTTCAGTCCCAATTGGATTTCGATTTAAGTGTTCGTTTTGATGTATGTGTCTTACAAGTACAACTTAACTTCTCCCGGAACAAACTCTAAAGATCTTGTCAAGCAATGTTCTTACGTGACCGAATAGGTCAACAGAGTCAAAAATCAACGTTGTCCAAGTCGTTAACGTGGCCTAATAATGAGCAAATGACACTTCTTCAGTTGATTTCGTCGTTGCCTCGTTACATCTATTTTAATGTTCAACCAAATCCAAAACTATACTAGTAGAAGTTATAAAGTTGACTCGTTCACAATGCTTTTTGTGGTCCTTCACAATGCTTGTTATTAAAAATAGAAAGAAACAAAGACTTTTCGTGGGTCAATATTAATTTCCACGCATATTTTTTTTTTTTTTTTTTTTTTTTTTTTAGGTAACTGCGGGTTTCCGGCGACCGTAGTCAACCGACTATTCCCGCGAGGCCCACGGTACTCCACGTATTCTTGGGATTTAACCCTAGCTCGGGTGGCCAGCGGGACTCGAACTGCGGGTACCGTATTGGGGGTTTTCCCCTCAAGTACCACTAGCCCAAGGCCGCTGGTTAATTTCCACGCATATTCCTATGGTTAATTTCCACGCATATTCCTATGTACTTTGTATATATAATAGATACCTTTGGACTTGCAATTATCATCAAGAATCTCTCAACATCTCAAGTTACATCTGTTCTCATTCTCCCTCTTTAAAAATATATCGGAAATTTCTGAAGCTTTTCAATAATTTTCTCGAGCTATGACCCAGGTACACCCTTTCTTTCATATATATATTCGTTCTTGAAATAATTAAACTATAATGTTTGATTAGTCGCTATATATAGAAACTGATCAACCTTACTTAGATTCTTACAATTTGCAAAACTGATGTCTGGTTTCAAATTACAGAAATCTGTATTGCAATTGAGTGTTCACGAGGAAAGAATCAGGAAGAAAGTGTGGGCGACCGTTTCTAAATTTTCAGGTATTTTTTATAAACTTCAACATTTACAATATGATCATTAATTTTAATAAGTCGGCGAAATTAACTTTTTCATGGTTGTTAAAAAAATTTAGGGGTTACTTCGATAGCAATGGATGATAAAACCGGGAAAATGACGGTAGTTGGTGAAGTTGATGTACCGCTTATCGTAAAGAAGCTAAGGAAGATATGTAATGCAGAGCTTGTTACGGTTGAAGTTGTTAAACCACCTGAGAAAAAGCCAGAACCAGAGAAACCGACTCCTGTTACGCATTTTAGCTACCCGTACCAATATCATTCGTCCTATGCTAATTCTTACTATATATCAACCATGCAATAATTACAGAGTTGTGTAGGAGGAACCAAATACTTGTGTGATTATGTAACACTTCATTTTAGTCTATGGAACTATTAATTTTGATGGAAGAATGTATTTTTGGGTTACTGTGATATAAATTTCTTGTAATGAGCTTAAATTGAAGGAAAAAGGAATTATAATTTTTTTCTTAGAAACTATATTTTCTTAAAATATTAGGAAGACTTTCCTAAATGTGTATAATATCTTCATGAATTTGAGTTTAGAAAGACCTTCCCCAATAAGTATAATATGTTCCTAAAATTGTAGAAGATATTGAAAAGGTGTATAATAACTTCATCAAATTTAAGAAAATTTTCATAAACTTATATTTAAAAAACATTCCTAAATGTGTATTTAGAAAAACCTTTTATGAATACTTTACCGAATTTTAATTATATGTTTATTTAGTAAGATATTCTCAAATATGTATAAGATCTTCCTAAAGTTTTTTGAAGACCTTCCTTAATTTGATATCTAAATTTTATAGATATTATACATATTTAAAATCGTTTTCATAAAGTTTTGAAATATGTTTTATATTAAGTAATATTTTCCTAAATATGCATATAAAACAAATTCATTAAGATCACATACACGTTTAGAAATTCCTAAATATACATACAAGTTACAGACTATATTTACACATTTGTGAAGGCAATCATTTTTTTTTTGACAACAAACATTTACATACTCATGTTGACTCTGTAAACCAAATCGGTAACTCTGCATCCATGTGAACAACAAAAGACGGTTGTTTGCTAGCACTGCGTATGCTAAGCTATCCGCCAGTAGGTTCTCCGTCCGGGGTACATGAACGATGTCTGAGTTGAGGAAACTTCTTTTTAAAAGCTTAATGTCTTCCAGGTAACTTTCAAATGCTGGCCATTCTTCTAGTTCCGAAACCATCTTCACCAATTAAGAACAATCAGTTGCAAAAGTAACCTGAAACTGTCTTAAATTCTTCATACATTCCATTTCCCAAATTAATGCCTCCACCTCCGAATGAAAAGGTGAAAGATAAACCATCAAAACCCGGTAAAGTGCTATACATGCCTTGCCCTGAAAATAAATCCTTATCTTTCCATGAACCATCTACGAAGCACCATCGTCCTAGAGTCACTAGTGTGGGTTTGGTCTGTACCAGATGCCCCCTCGTTTGATCATTTACTACATGTGCCTCAGCCCAAAGTGATGATTCCAATTCTGCTATTTTAAGTGTGTCCCTTGGATCAATATCCAGAATGTTAAACACTTTGTTATTTCGACCTTTCCATATATACCATAATATCTATGAAAATTGTAGGTCATCCATCTTTGGATTGACTCTCCAAAAATAATGATCCATGTTAGCGAAAAAAGAACTAAAAGGAAAAATATTAGGATTCGATGGTATCTTAGATAATGCCCACATTTGACGTGCTGGAGGATATTCAAAAAACACATGGTTTATTGATTCCTCCGGATCTCCGCATCGAGCACAACATATATCCCCTTGTATTCCTCTCGCTTTTAGATTTTTCATTACCGCTATACATCCTGAAAAGATTTGCCATAAGAAATGTTTTATCTTCGGGGGGCACCACACTTTCCAGCAGAAAGCTTTTAGTATATCCACTGTGAGACCATAAAATTCTGGTGGTTTTTCCTTATCAGGATAGACCCGTTCCACTTGATAACCTGATTGGACCAAGTATTTCCCATTGTTAGTGAAATGTCATCCATACCTATCTTCCATCTCATTTCTACTTAATGGAATACTTTCAATAATTTTTACATCATGAGGATCCACCAAAGCCCTGATTGTCTGTAAATTCCATATTCGGGATTCCGAGTTAATGAGAGAATCCACTGTGAGGTCCGGGTAATTGTTTTGAAGGTTTTTGTTTGCTGGTCTCGGGCGAGTGGCTGGGATCTAAGGATCATTCCATACTGAAATAGATGAACTTGTTCCCACCCTTTTAATTAGTCCTTTACAAACCAAAGATCTAGCAGAAATAATACTCCTCCAGCCATATGACGGGGAGTATGAACGGATCGGTTCCAGGGGTGAAGCATTCCTGTAGTACCGTCCTTTGAAGACTCTTGAAAAAAGAGTATTTGGCTTCTCAATCAGCCTCCACAGTTGCTTTCCAAGCATCGCCGTGTTAAAATCAATAAGATCCTTAAAGCCTAGTCCACAATTATTTTTAGGCACACATAATTTATCCCATGATTTCCAATGCATGCCTTTTGTGCTTCCTCCTAGACTCCACCAAAACTGAGCTACTGCACTCGTTAACTTTTTAACTGTAGCCTTCGGTAACCGATAAACAGACATCACATGGTTTGGCAGGGCTGCAACCACCGATTTAATAATCACCTCTTTTCCTCCTTTAGTAAAGAATCTAAAAGTCCATCCATTAATCCTATTATTCAAACGGTCTTGTACAAAACCAAACACTTGTACCTTATCCTCTAAGGCTTTCTTGTAAACCTAAATAAGATCTCATTCCTCCAATATTATAAATTCCCAAAATATCTCTTAATTCTTGACAACTGGATTCATCAATCTTATGGCCAAATTGAATTGAGGATTTTTGAAAATTAATTTGTTGCCCTGAGACAGCCTTATATTCCTTTAAAATCCTGAGAATGGTTTGACACTCCTCTTTATTTGCCTTACAAAAGAAAAGACTATCATCTGCAAATAGCAAATGAGAGATTGCTGGATAAGCTCTTGCTACCTTCAGTCCAGTTAATTGTTTCACTCTCTCCGCCTTCTTAATATTCACAATTAATGCCTCAGTGCACATAATAAATAAATAAGGAGACAAAGGATCCCCTTGACGTAAGCCCCGCTGGGGAGTTATAAGACCTCGTGGCTGACCATTGAGAAGTACCCTATATTGAACCGACGATATGCACTCCAGCATTAAATTGATCCAATGAGGATCAAATCCCATTTTGTGAAGAAGAGCCTCAATAAAACTCCACTCTATCCTATCATACGCTTGCTCATATCCGTTTTGATCGCCATAAACTTGTTTTGACAAGACTTATTGGTTATCAGTCCATGAAACATTTCCTGCGCTATAAGAATATTATCCGATATTAACCTGCCCGCCACAAAAGCCGATTGTGTCTCCGAGATTAGTCGTGGTAGGCAAAATTTCAATCTTTGACACAAAACTTTCGAGATGATCTTGTAACCAACATTACATAGACTTATCGACCTTAGTTCCGCCATCCTTGTAGGTCTCTCTATTTTTGGAATCATTCAAATATTAGTAATATTTAAACGTGGATCCATATTTCCTGTAACCAAAAAATTATTCACCATCTCAACCACATCTTTCTTAATAACATGCCAGGAATGCCGAAAAAAGAGAGTTGTCATTCCATCCGGACCTGGCGCTTTCTCCGGGTGAATCATGAATAAAGCTTGTCGGACCTCTTCCTCCGCTGCTATTCTTAATAATATTTGATTCATTTGGGAGGAAATAGATGGAACTATCTCTTCCAAAAAACTATCAAATTCCGTTGGATCGGTAGTACTAAACAGACCTTCAAAATAATCAATCGCCACCTTCTCAACTTCGTTCTCTTCTGTTATCCAATTACTCATTTCATCATGGATTCCCACTATTTTACTGCGGACCCTACGCTGCTTTGTTAAGGCATGGTAAAACTTAGTATTAAGATCTCCAGATGAATACCACATATTCCGGCTTTTCTGGTGCCAATATTCCTCCTCATCCTTATAAGCCTCTTGTAACTTCCTGGAAACCTCAAGAATCTCCTCTTGTGATCTATTATTATCCATTTGAACTTCTTCCAGTGCCTGTTGAATATCTTTAATTTTGTCCTTCCCATATGGTTGATTATCCTTTCGCCATGAGGATATTTCATGACGACAATTATTAATTTTTGTAACAAAATCCACTATTTGTCCTTCCTGATTTTCTGTCCAGCCTGCCACAATTGATTCCTTGAGACCCTCCTGTCCAACCCATCTCTTATCAAACCTGAATTGTCCCTTTTTTTTCCTTGATAAATTATCCTCCAAAAAAGCAACCACAGGACGATGATCAGAACCCACCATCTTCAAGTATTCTGTGTAAGAGCATGGGTAAAGCGTATGCCATTCCTGATTCGCCAAGGCTCGATCCAATCGACATCTGATCATCACTGCTCCTTTTCCTTTGCCCCTCCTTCCTTGCCAAGACAGTTTATTACCTCGAGCCGGAAATTCTAGTAGTTCACTATTCCTTATCATTTTGTTAAAAGGAATGAAGGAAGTTGTACATCTTAGGGATCCCCCATCCTTTTCATGATTCCCAGTAATCTCATTTAGATCTCCAATTATAAACCAACGTTCAGATCGTGATAATCCAAACCGAGTTAGTCTCTCTCTCAGCCTTGTTCTCTTAACTTTTGTACCGGTTCCCCATAGACAAAGGTAAGGAAAACTTGTTTTCTTTTGGCCACCGTCTCGATATCTAACATTCTGTTGCTAGAATATAAAATTTTAACTTGATAGTCATTGTTATAAAAAAGAGCTAAACCACCGCTCCTCCCATTTGGGTCCACAGTAACCAAACTATCATATCCAAAGTGTGATTGAAACCCTTGTACGAATTCAAAATCCTGTTTCGTTTCAGATAAAAATAAAAAATCTGGTTTATGTTTGTGTCATATCTCCCGGAGATAACTTATGGTCCAATGACTTCCGAGTCCTCTACAATTCCATCTTAGTATTTTCATATATAACAATATTTGTATTGCTCATTCGAGCCATAAAATACAGGTTTAATGATACCCGATAAAGACATAACTCCAAAGCCCCACGGCCACCATACCAGAACTGCATTCAAAAATTCAACAAACCTATGTAAAACAAACAAACACCGTCTTAGTCCAGCATTCTGATGATAGCCATTGTACCAATTTTTTGCCAACAGCCGCCAGTCTCGATTCCAAACCAACATGATCGTCATTTTATTTAACAAAGCGAAGTTTAAATTATATTCGAATATCAATAAGCTCCAAAACCACCAAAAGTGACCAGAGAAATAAAGTGCTTCCAAGTTAAAGAAACAGAACCTCTCTCTCAAAGCAAATCAAAAATGAAAACCTACCATAGTATCAAAATCCCACCTACAATTTGGTGAACCGTATTGACTCGTTAATGATGAATGCAACCCGATGAGATCATGAAACGGCTGAACAAATGTTTTTGTTGAAACCTTACTCTTGTACTGAACCTGGCTTCGTGTTTGGTTTAATGAGACCAACCACAAGAGCACTTACACTATGAACACCATATTCCACTTCTGAGTTTGATTCCAGTATGTACACTTGAACCAAAGTAATCCACATAACCAGAGTGTCCTCCTCTGAATACCAAGCATCCCATTGACAAATAGTATTTTTATAAATGCATTTCTCAGCAAAAAACAAAAATACCAATACCAATAAGCTAACAAACCAGTTTTATTCCATCTCATGATCTTATAAAAAGATGTAACCATCAGCAGCAACATAAAGAAAACCAAAGTAAACGCATTAAGAAGACAAATTAAAATGCTCCAAGAGCTTATTAAATGCTAAAACCAAAAGAGTCAAACACCACAAACGAACTCCACAACTGTTTTTCATTGATGTATTGATTCATAAGATCATCATCAGTAATGTTCAGAAACTTATCATCATCGTTTTCCTCTTCCCCTTTCCCACTAATGTTGACATGTTTGTCATCGCACCATTACATCCTCACCTAAACCATTAATCCCCTCCTCTAACATTTTATTCCCAAAGTCAACACCATCTTCCATTCTTATCGAGTCTAAGATTACCACATAAGAGACGATTTGTGGCAAGGTCAACTCCATCTGAACCGCCGGTACATTCTTAGTCTGAGGTATCTCTTTGTCTCCCTGGTGATCTTCCTTAACTTCTCTCACCTTGTTATGAAACTCACCTTCTTCATGATCTTCCTCCACATCCCTTAGTTGACTGGTTTCTCTCCTGGAACCACGAGCAAACCTATTACGATCTTCCTGAGCATATCCTCTTGAGGGTTCCCAACGAGAGTTCCTGTACACCGATCCTCCCTCGTCTCTTCTATAGTCTCCTCTGCTTGAATAGGATCTCCTTTTCTCCCTTTCTGACACCTTAGCACGGTTCCAATAACCATTAGATTGAGTTATCAGATCTAAATCCGGTTTAAAGAGACCGGAAATCCTACCTCGAAGATCCAGAGATTGTCCGTTTGATGTCCAAAAGTTCAGTAAAGAGATACGATTCTCAGATCTCCTTGATCCCCAATATCCATCGATCTCTCTGTCTTTCCATTTTCCCGAAAATTCCTTAGTAAATTGAAAAGATTTCTTCTCACCACAATCCCCCTTTGAATCCGTAGAAACTGGCCCGCTGTTGACCGTAACTTTCCGGGATCCCTCCGTCGCATGACCATCGGAACCAAAATCGAAACCCTAAATCGCAGTCTTTGTCGAGTGAAAGCAATCATAAATTCATGAAATTTTTTAACAAATTAAAAAAGATATCATACACGTTTAGGAATGTCTTCATAGACTTCGTTTGAAAAAAGGAATCTCTTTTTGAAACAAAATCCAAGAAAAACATTTTTGATTTTAATATTTTGAAATTATATATTTATTTATTTTTATATATGTAATAAAAAAATTAGTTAAAATTATAAATGATGATAGAATTTTCATTTAACCTTTTAATGGAAAATATTTTGGTCACTTTGACTTTGTAGGGTTATTAAGAGAACAAAAAAAAATTAAAATGCGCTATTTAATAGATTTGCCATTTTAAAAAAGCAAATAAAACGTTTTCTAGAAGTGACTTAAGTTTTTTGTGAAGGGACCCAGTTCATTTTTTTTTTACCTTCAGTACAAATTTAATTCAACTTCCTCGACTAGGTTTAGGCTATTTTCCAAGTTTTCTATACTTACGAATTACTTCATGTTTTTCGTTCTTTTTTTTTTTTAGACAAAAGTTTTTTTTCGTTCTTTCAAGACAATTCCTAAACATAATTGGATTCATATAAGATTAAACGAGGTTCAAATTGAACATATCAGTTTGCTAATATGCTATTACATGATTAGAATTTGACATAATCAACCTGAATCAATCATTCTTCATTCATGCCTTTGTCTTGCGTTCATGTTATGTCTTTCTTTTTTGGGTTTGATCTTGACATGTATTAAAGAGGCGGAGCCAGAAACCTTTTGTACCAGAGTCAGAAAAAAAAATCAAAAACATAATTTACAAACCACAAAAGTTACAAATGTACTCTACGTTCACTCGTAGCTTGAAAACCTTTTATAACAGTTTCATCGGCTACATTTTCAAATATGTTTTTCTTAGTGAAGGAGACTAACTTTTTATCCTATAAATAAAAAAAAATTATCTTTGTGAATATAAAACTAATTGTTAAATCTTTTTCAGATCATGAACATAAAGTAATAATACACACAAAAGAGTAGAGTATAAAAAAAATATAGAAAACCAACCTCAAATTTAACAAATAAAATAAAATAATTGCGAATCACGTGCTAGAAGTTCGCTGTTGTCTTGAGTTTGTGAGGAAGAGGAACATTTTTTTTTTCATTTTTAATTTTACTTATTTTCTTAATGTTTCTATATTATAAATTAGTTGGGTCTGATACAATTTGGGCTTAAACAAACACATTGTTAAAGTTTAAAATAACAAAACGTGTTCTGTGATTTTATATTTTTTGTAATTATAGGAAAAGGTTAAATCCAAAATTTTATAGATAAAAAGTATAAATATTTTTATTGTATAATTAAATTGTATCTTTAATGTTTAGTAATTATTTTTGTGGCATCAAATTTATTTTTTGATCAATAAAAGTTTATTTAAATAAAACAGTGGTGCGGTGCGCAATTAAATCTTTTTCAGATCATGAACATAAAGTAATAATACACACAAAAGAGTAGAGTATTAAAAAAATATAGAAAACCAACCTCAAATTTAACAAATAAAATAAAATAATTGCGAATCACGTGCTGGAAGTTTGCTGTTGTCTTGAGTTTGTGAGGAAGAGGAACATTTTTTTTTTCATTTTTAATTTTACTTATTTTCTTAATGTTTCTATATTATAAATTAGTTGGGTCTGATACAATTTGGGCTTAAACAAACACATTGTTAAAGTTTAAAATAACAAAACGTGTTTTGTGATTTTATATTTTTTTTGTAATTATAGGAAAATGTTAAATCCAAAATTTTATAGATAAAAAGTATAAATATTTTTATTGTATAATTAAATTGTATCTTTAATGTTTAGTAATTATTTTTGTGGCATCAAATTTATTTTTTGGTCAGTAAAAGTTTATTTAAATAAAACAGTGGTGCGGTGCGCAATTAAATCTTTTTCAGATCATGAACATAAAGTAATAATACACACAAAAGAGTAGAGTATTAAAAAAATATAGAAAACCAACCTCAAATTTAACAAATAAAATAAAATAATTGCGAATCACGTGCTGGAAGTTTGCTGTTGTCTTGAGTTTGTGAGGAAGAGGAACATTTTTTTTTTTTCATTTTTAATTTTACTTATTTTCTTAATGTTTCTATATTATAAATTTGTTGGGTCTGATACAATTTGGGCTTAAACAAACACATTGTTAAAGTTTAAAATAACAAAACGTGTTTTGTGATTTTATATTTTTTGTAATTATAGGAAAAGGTTAAATCCAAAATTTTATAGATAAAAAGTATAAATATTTTTATTGTATATTAAATTGTATCTTTAATGTTTAGTAATTATTTTTGTGGCATCAAATTTATTTTTTGGTCAATAAAAGTTTATTTAAATAAAACAGTGTTGCGGTCAGCTGAACCCCCCCCCCCCCCCCCCCCCCCCCCCTTCTTAAGCTGTCTACGCCCCTGCATGTGTTTATAAATGATGCAGCAGCATCTTAGACGTTCAAACAGCAACTTTCCTATTTTGTTATGTCATGTTTTCCTTTGGTTTTATGTTTCCTTTTACGATTAGATTTTTAAGTGTTATGACGGTTTAGAGAGTCTTATATAAGGAGTTCTCTTCTAGCTTTGTAAAATACGCTTTTGATAATTAATAAACTAGCTTTGAGCTTTATACCTTGATAGAGATTTGATTCAATTCATCTTGTTCGAGAAGCCTTGAGAGAGATTCGATTAAATTCATCTTCTTCAAGAAGCATGTCTCTAGAGTTTTTAATCGAAAACCCTAGATCGAGCTGATATCTTGTTCGTACCCTCCATCAGGTAGGTACCAGAGCAAAACCATCACCACCCGCAACCCGCGCACACAACCTCCGTTCGTCACCATGCCCCGCGCCAAGAAAGAAACCCAAGCCGAGATTACACACCGCACCATGGAAGAGATGCAGACACAACTTGCTCAACTTAGTCAAGAAATGCAAGGTCTGTTAGCTCAACGTAACGCCGCCGCACCAGTAGAAGAACAAGACGATGAACAGTCCGATCACGATGACAATGCAAACCCATTTGCAGTTCTTGGAGAAAATCGACAAAGAGGTCAACCAGCTCAACTTAACGAGCGATGGGATCGGAGCTTTAAATTCGAAATACCAGAGTTCCATGGCAGCCAAGTCGTGGAAGATCTCCTTGACTGGATCGCCACGGTGGACGAAATCTTGGAATTTAAGCATGTTCCGCTTGACCAATGCGTCCCTGTCCTAGCAATGCGGTTTCCAAGCAGAGCAACCGCTTGGTGGACTCAACTTAAAGCATCCAGACTTCGTTTAGGCAAACCTAAAATTGAGTCATGGGACAAATTGAAGAAACACATGCGCAAGACGTTCTTACCATATAACTATGATCAGCTAATGTTTCAACGTTTACAACACCTTCGTCAAGGAAGCCGCACAGTGGAAGAATACGCAACTGAGTTCTTCTTGTTACTAAACAGGATTGATATTCATGATTCAGCCAGGCAACTCGTGGCCCGCTTCATCCGGGGCTTGCGAGAACAGATTCAATACACATTGAATTTGTTTAACCCGCTCACATTATCTGAAGCTCATCAACAGGCCTTAACAGTCGAAGCACAGAGCAAGACATGTGCCACACCATGGAACTTGACTCGACAGCAGCGAACGACCCCGACTCCATCAACAACTACTCCACCAACACTTTCTACCCCAACCGAAACGGCCATCATTCCAGTTGATACAGCAACACGTCCAGCTCGTACTGGAAATTTGCGTTGCTTTGCTTACGGAGAACTCGGTCATCGCCAAGCAAATTTCCCAACCCGCAACAAACACGGCCTTTTACTTGACTCGTCTGGTCGCGACGTTGAACTAGAAGATGATGACGATGTTCTAGATGAGGATCATGAAGAATTAATAGCAGATACTGGAGTTTCGCTAATGTTACGACGCTCCTGCCTTGCCCCTCGTGTTAATGGAGACTTCCCGCAACGCAACAACCTTTTTCATTCCCGATGTACTATCGAAGGCAAAGTTTGTTAACTTATTATAGACTCTGGTAGCAGCGAGAACGTCATTGCTGCAGGTGCCGTTAAAAAGTTATCTCTCAAAGACGAGCTGCATCCCACTCCTTATAAACTCGCGTGGTTAGAGCATACTCACGACTTACTCGTGACATGCCGCGCCCTTGTCGCCTTCTCGATAGGTAATGGATATCATGATGAAATATATTGCGATATTGTCCCAATGGATGTGTGCCACTTGTTTCTTGGACGGCCATGGGAATTTGATCGTCGTGTTCTACATGATGGGTTCCTTAATACCTATACCTTCAAACACAACAACCAGAGCTTCACTCTTAAGCCATCTCCACCACCTCTCCCATCGCCAGCTCCTCCGCCTTCTTCGGCTTCATCCCTCTTAGTATTACATAAGAAACCTTTCGAGGCAGCAATGAGAAACGAAGACATCATCTTTATTCTCACCATGACTCCATCACCGTCACTAATGCCACATGAAACACGACCGGAATTCACAGCACTTCTTCAAGAATTCGCCGATGTCTTTCCACCAGACTTACCTCCAGGATTACCACCTATGCGAGACATACAACATCAGATAGATTTCATCCCAGACGCAAGCTTACCTAACTGCGCCCATTATCGTATGAGCCCCACAGAACATGAAAAACTACGACGCCAAGTGGAGGAATTAGTTACCAAAGGTTTTTTACGTGAGAGTATGAGTCCTTGCGCCGTTCCGGCACTATTAATTCCGAAGAAAGACGGCTCCTGGCGCATGTGTGTCGATAGCCGGGCAGTAAACAAAATCACTGTACGTTATCGCTTTCCTATACCACGCCTGGACGATCTTCTGGATCAGATAGGAAAGACACAAATCTTCTCCAAATTGGATTTAAAAAGTGGGTACCATCAGATTCGCATTCGTCCATGAGATGAATGGAAAACTACTTTCAAAACACGAGAGGGTCTATTTGAGTGGATGGTAATGCCTTTCGGGTTATCCAATGCCCCTAGAACTTTCATGAGAGTCATGAATCAAGCTCTCCGACCGTTTATCGGAAAGTTTTTTATTTCGACGACATCCTCATCTTCAGCCTTACACTCGCCGACCATATGCTACACCTTCGGGAAGTCCTCTCAGTGCTCAGGCGTGATAAACTTTTCGCAACTTCAAAATAGTGTTCGTTTGGTTCGTCGGAGGTATACTTCCTCGGCTACATCGTCTCAGCGGAAGGTCTTGCTGTCGACCCGAGCAAAGTCTCAGCCATTCGATCTTGGCCAGAACCTAGTACGCTTTCGGAAGCACGTAGTTTTCATGGTTTAGCATCCTTCTATCGCCGTTTTCGAACTTCATTGTGATGCTTCCAAGACGGGTATTGATGCCGTCTTAAGTCAGAAGAATCGACCTATTGCGTTTTTCAGCGAGAAAATCTCAGGCGCCCTTTTTCGATACAGTACATACGATATCGAATTCTATGCTATAGTTCAAGCTATCAAGCATTGGAGAAATTACTTGTTCCACAAGGAATTCGTTTTGTATACCGATCATGACGCTCTCAAACACCTCAGCACGCAGGATAAGGTTTCTTCGCGCCACGCCTCGTGGATAGCATACTTACAACAATTTTCTTTTGTTATCCGTCACACTTCTGGGCAAGCAATCGCGTCGCCGATGCCCTTAGTCGCCAGCGTTCTCTGATGTCCGTCCTCCACGTCTCTGTTGCGGGGTTCAGCTTCTTCATTGACCTCTACCCGACGGATCTAATTTTTGGGCCGATATGGACGGCTGCGACGACAGGCCCTGCTCCACCATATTCAATACATGATGGTTTCTTGATTCGTGACAATAAACTTTGTATTCTGGATTGCAGTCTTCGTCTGCAACTTATTTCTGAGCTACACAAGGAAGGCCACATTGGTCGAGATCGCACCTTGCATCTTGTTTCGACTTCTTATTTTTGGCCTGCACTTCGCCGTGACGTTGAGAGATTTGTGGAACGATGCATTACTTGTCAAACAGCAAAAGGTCAAGCATCCAACGCCGGTTTGTATCTTCCATTACCTATCCCAACTCAACCATGGACGGATATAAGTATGGACTTTGTAGTGGGTTTACTGCAAACTCAACGGGGATATGATTCCATCTTTGTGGTCGTCGACAGATTTTCAAAAATGGTTCACTTTATTCCTTGCAAACGTACGACTGATGCGGTTCAAGTTGCCACCCTGTTTTTTCGCGAGATCTATCGTCTTCACGGGCTACCTTTGTCTATAGTCTCGGATAGACACTCCAGGTTTTTGGGTCACTTTCGGAGATCGTTGTGGAAACTAATCGATACAAGCCTTGATATGAGTTTCGCTTACTATCCTCAAACCGACGGTCAAACCAAAGTTACTAATCGTTCACTTGGTAACCTATTGCACAGCTTGGTAGGAACTTCTATTAAGATGTGGGATTCTAAACTACCTCAAGCGGAATTTGCACATAATCATGCTGTTAATCGAAGCTCCAAGTTCAGCCCTTTTCAAATCATTTATGGTATGGTTCCTCGCGCCCCGCCGGACCTGGCCATACTACCTGATCGCGTTCGTCTGCATGGTGGTGCCGAAGAATTCGTGGAGAAAATTCTTGAGACTCATGTCCACGCTAAAACAAATTTGGAAGCTGCACTTACCAAGTATAAAGCCGCTGCTGATTCACATCGCCGGCGCCTTGTATTTGATGTAGGCGACTTGGTTTGGGCAGTGTTGACTCGTGACCGCATGCATGCTCACGCGTATAACAAATTGAAGGCCAAGAAGATAGGACCATTGGAAGTGTTGGAGCGCATCAACGATAACGCTTACCGCCTCCGCCTCCCACCAGATGTCACAACTTCAGACGTTTTTAATGTTAAATATCAATCCCGTTACCTGCCACCAGATCAGCCTAACGATTCGCGGTCGAATCCTCTTCACCCCGGGGGACCTGATGCAACAGCATCTTAGACGTTCAAACGGCAACTTTCCTATTTCGTTATTCATGTTTTCCATTGGCTTTATGTTTCCTTTTACGATTAGGTTTTAAGTGTTATGACGGTTTAGAGTCCTATATAAGGAGTTCTCTTCTGGCTTTGTAAGATACGCTTTTGATAATTAATAAACTAGGTTTGAGCTTTATACCTTGATAGAGATTTGATTCAATTCATCTTGTACGAGAAGCCTTGAGAGAGATTCGATTAAATTCATCTTCTTCAAGAAGCAGGTCTCTAGAGTTTTCAATCGAAAACCCTAGATCGAGCTGATATCTTGTTTGTACCCTCCATCAATAAAAGAGGCATAGGCAATAGATTCGCTTAGTGAGAGCAATTGTACCGTATCACTTAGACAAACATTAAAGAAAATATATTAAGACAGAAACCCATCAAGTCAATTATGCTTATCGACAGAACCAAGACCGACGACGAGCTTGTTAAATTAACTGGAGTGTATAACTCGGTGGAACTAAACAAAGAGATAGATACGAAGAAACATCACAAAAAAAATTTGAGAAAACGACATTGTTTGGCCGAGCTTTCTTTTATTTATTTTTAATTAGCTGACTAGATTTTCTGTCACATTTAGCATTACCACGTAAAGCATTAGTATTAGATATGTCAGCTTTTTAAATGTTTGACTAACAGATAATTAGTCAAAGTATGAATTAGTCTAGTTATGAGAGTTCAAGTATTAAAATCCTATTAAATTTGAGATGTGATTTAACAAATGTCATTAATGTATGTACTAATCGGAACCGTTGCCATGTGTCAAGGTATGAAATAACAAATTTTCCATTTCATGTTCCCTAGTTGTTTCTTATTCCCCATTGCAGTCACATGCAACTTGGATTATTTTGACTTTATTTCTGCCATCTGCCTTAACTTTCTTGCTAATGACCTAGAGTGGTATTCCCTCTACACTGAAATTTTCTCTTAAGTTGGATGGTGGTTCTGAAACCACATTATCTCGATCACTTCCGTAGCATAAATACATGGAACACATTATGGAATTGAGACATCGATGAAGAAATATCCAGACACCGACATTTTGTTTAAAACGGAAATTAAAACGACACTGTTTTGCTAAAATAAAAAAAAAATACTAACAAAATTCATCTTAAAAATATTTAACTTACATATTTTGGCTAAAAACATGAACTTTTCACTGATCCAAAAAAATATAAATTTTTTCGGTTCGGATTTTGAAGTCTTGGTTTATATATAATTTTTCTTAAACAAAACACGTTTTATATATTTGGATCAATGAAATTTTCATGCTTTTTAGCGAAACTGTGTAACTTTAGTATTTTTATGGTGAATTTTGTTAGTTTTTTTTTTATTTTAGCAAAACAATGTCGTTTTGATTACATTAAAAATAATCATTGGTCAAGTGAAAATTATTGTTGACTAAATTTATACCTAATTTGGCCATTGATCAACAAAAGTTTATATGTTTTTTGGATTAATGAAGTGTTGTGTTAAAGGTTGTAAGTTCAGTATTTATTTGACCATTTTCTCTATATTTTTGTCGAGTGTAAATATGAAACAAGAATCTACATATATTAATTTTTCAGATCTACGTTTTTTCAGATCTATGTTTTCTTACGATTAAGAAGCAACCTAAGGACAAACAAATGAAAATCCAAAATCTTTAAAATCTATAAAAGGGAACCGTTTTGACTTCAGTCCCAATTGGATTTCGGTTTAAGTTTTCGTTTTGATGTATGTGTCTTACAAGTACAACTAAACTTCTCCCGGAACAAACTCTAAAGATCTTGTCAAGCAATGTTCTTACGTGACCGAATAGGTCAACAGGGTCAAAAATCAACGTTGTCCAAGTCGTTAACTTGGCCTAATAATGAGCAAATGACACTTCTTCAGTTGATTTCGTCGTTGCCTCGTTACATCTATTTTAATGTTCAACCAAATCCAAAACTATACTAGTAGAAGTTATAAAGTTGACTCGTTCACAATGCTTTTTGTGGTCCTTCACAATGCTTGTTATTAAAAATAGAAAGAAACAAAGACTTTTCGTGGGTCAATATTAATTTCCACGCATATTCCTATGTACTTTGTATATATAATAGATACCTTTGGACTTGCAATTGTCATCAAGAATCTCTCAACATCTCAAGTTACATCTGTTCTCATTCTCACTCTTTAAGAATATATCAAAAATTTCAGAAGCTTTTCAATAATTTTCTCGAGCTATGACCGCCCAGGTACACCCTTTCCTTCATATATATACGCTCTAGAAATAATAAAAATATAATTTACTGATGTTTGATTGGTCGCTATATATAGAATATGATCAACCTTACTTAGATTCTTACAATTTGCAAAACTGATGTCTGGTTTCAAATGACAGAAATCTGTGTTGCAATTGAGTGTTCACGAGGAAAGAATCAGGAAGAAAGTGTGGGCGACCGTTTCTAAATTTTCAGGTATTTTTTTATAAACTTCAACATTTACAATATGATCATTAATTTTAATAAGTTGGCGAAATTAACACTTTTCATGATTGTTAACAAAATAGGGGTTACTTCGATAGCAATGGATGACAAAACCGGGAAAATAACGGTAGTTGGTGAAGTTGATGTACCGGTTATCGTGTAGAAGCTAGGGAAGATATGTAATGCAGAGCTTGTTACGGTTGAAGTTGTTAAACCACCTGAGAAAAAGCCTGAACCGGAGAAACCGACTCCAGATAAACCGGCCGAAATTGTTGCCTTTCCGGTTACGCAGTTTAACAACCCGTACCAATATCATTATTCCTATGCAAATTCTTACTATCAACCATGCGATAATTACAGAGTTGTGGTGGAGGAACCAATACTTGTGTGGTTATGTAATTTTCTACTTCTCTTTCAATAAATTCAGTTTTGGTCTATGGAACACTTAATTTTTAGGGAAGAGTGTATTTTTGGGTTACTGTTATACAAGTTTTCTTGTTTGAGTTTATTTATAACTAGGGGCTTCTCCGCGCGATCGTGGAATATTGTTTCATTATTGTTAAGTATGATTTTTGGGGTGATGTAATTATGTGGTCGTGTTTATTTGTTAAGAGCATTATTTGGTATTTCAGTGTGCTACGTATTAGATAGGTGATATGTTAATATATTATGTATTTGTTTTTTCAACAATGTGTTATTGTGTGTATAGTAGCGTTTGTTAGTGGTAAAGTGGGTCTCTGATGTAAAACATATTGAATATCAATAACTTTGCATTTGGGATTTTTTTATATTATGAGATTAACGGTTTCAACATCATAATTGTATTTTATTTTTCATATTTTGGAACATTATTCTTTTAAGATGTTTTGTGCCCTATCCCCATAGTTTGACCTTGAGCCGTCACCATCTATGTATTTTGTTTACCTTCCTGGTGTAAATGGTGTGCGGTGCTTCTCATCATCACTGGAAAAAAATTCACTTTAGTGCTCTTGTCCTTCCCCGTCTTCTTCTCCTGTGAGATTATCTGGTATTTGTTGTAGATCGGGTTTATGAATTCCTACTTGTGCGGTTGTTTCTTACGGTGTTGTAGGCTATTCCGATCATGATTGGCGCTCCTTTTCTTCCTTAGATTTTGGCTTATATTAGGAGAGGCATCTCCTTGGGATGGATCAGAGTTTACGCGTCTTTGGTGTTATCTTCCTCATCGTTGGTCTGTCGTCGATAGTTCCTACTCGTCTTGGTTATCGAGATCTAGTTTTTGGCGATCTGACTTCTATGCTCTCTTTCATAGCTCGAGGACGATTCCATGGTTTGCTGATTTTGTTTCGTCTCCCCCTTCCCTTTATGTTCTGTCATTTCGTTACAGCTTTCATCAGTGCTTGCATCTCTGGTGGCTCTCCCTTTCGCCATGTTTGCCACTCAAGGTTTGGATAGTGATTTCCTCCATGTATGCTTTGTGGGCTTAGAAGGTTGTGTCTGGTCTGAAGCTTAATTTTTGGTTTCTCGGTGCTTACCTCACATTGTCCCTTCCTCAGGTTGTTTCTCTTCTTCTCATATTTCCCTTGGTATAGGTGTGCGGAGTTAGTCTCTTGGATTTTGGTTTTTTCTATCCAGAGTTTTGTGTTTTTTTGTTGGCATGCGCAACTTGTCTATGTTTGTTTAGTTTGTGAGGTGTTTCTTACCTCTTAGCTGGTGGTTGTTCTTTCGGTGACTTAAGCATGTGTCTTTCTGCTTCATGGTGACTTCAGCCTTCCGTGATTATTCTTCCTCTGACTTGCTTTCTTGGTTCTTTCGTTGGTGTTCGATCGCACTCTTTTGTGTTCGGGGATTGCTTTGTTTCAGATTTTATCGTTCTACCATTTTCTAAGCTTTGTTTGTTGTGGCCAAGATACTCTATGATAAGGTGAGGTAAGTTAGTTTTCGTTTTTGATCTCTTTTCAGTTTTGGACATTTATTGAATTAGTGTTACTATGACATTTTAGTTTTTTTTTTTTATGATTGTGGAGGTTTTAGGTTTAAATTATGTATTTTGCTCTAGTTTCTTTTTCTTAATTTGGTTATTTTATAATTTTTAATAGTAAAATAAATATATAATTTGAAATGAAAATTTTTTAAATAGTAAAAAATAATAAATTAATGAAAGTTTATGTTATAGTTTTGAATAAATTAAATATTTAAAATATACTTTACTTATTTGTTATTCATCTTGAATTTTAATGACTAATAAAATAGATTATTATACTTTTTGTGATGATAGTTAGTGAAAAAAGGTTTAGATAGTTCACAATTAGAAAATTACAGGTTAAATTGGAGTAATCTAAAAGAAAAACGATTTAAAACGTAAAAAGAAAGAAAATATGATGACACATGTCTTCGAATCCATTTTCCACGTGTCAAAAGAAGAGAAAAAAATCTATTTATGTATATAGATAATTAAAAAAAATCAATTTATGTATGCTAAAAATGTTACGCATACGCTTTGTTAAATTTTTTTGTACTCTTACTCATCTACTAATCATTTTATCGAGGAAGGGAATTCGACATTAGTGTAGGACAATAGAAGATGTGTTTTTTCTTTCAAGAGGATGGTCACAAGTCAGGTTTGAAGAATACTCAGCATATCGTGATGATATACACTCTTTACGTTGAGATTCACGCATGGTAAGGAATGAACGACCGATAAGTGAACTAGTGAAGGTAGACCTTATAAGAGATCTCACATTGAAGATAACAACAATCAAAAGAAACGACAATGTCACTTCATTAAATAATTTCTCAGAAACGATTTAAGAGGAACACTTCAAAGTTAAAGAAGTACAGTACTTGGATATGGTGCATGCAAAGTAAGTACTTATTAGATTTTTTTTTATTTTTTTTTTTGAACTTTTAACTGTTTTTCATGAATTTATCACAGGTGGTATAACTTATAGCTTTTTAACTACTTTTTATTAGTGTATTTATGATAACTACTCAAAGATGCTGGTGGTTGTTAGGCACAAGGAAGCAAGCTGATACAATTCCGTAGCTTAACCATTGAGAAAACTTCTATGCGTTTGTCATTCCGTATAGCCTTCTTTGTTTTTTCACAAATTGGATTATATTACAACAACAACAACAACAATAACAGAGGTTTACAACAACAACAAAGGTTTACAATAAGACCAAATATGCGACTGAAGCCAAAAGGTCAGGACTAAATTGATCAAGAATATCTCAAGGTACCATTCTTTACTCTGAATCATTGATTCTGTTCTTTACACCTACATTCAAGATGTATCCTTTCATCTCCTTTTTGTTTTCCTCCTATATAACCTCTTTCTGGATTCTTCGATCTACCGTAACCTACAACCTCCTCAGAAGAAAGATCAAGCTATGGCCATGAGAATCCTCCATAAAGTCTCCTGTTCCAGTATATTTCACTGACATCTCCCTGGTCCAGTCGAGTCAGAACTAAGCTTTGAGCTTCTCCTTAACGAGCGAACAGGTGTCATATTTGTTAACTTCGTTTTCTTCCATGATCCAAAAAAAATCTCTGAAAATTCTTCGCACTAAACCATAAAGTCCAGCGCAGCAATGGCTACACACATGACACAGCTCAAAATCTTCTACGTCAATACCACAATGTTTACTTCGATAATATATCCCCCTCTTTGCGCGAGCCACTTTGGTTTTCAAATCCAGCTAAAGCTGGGTTGGTCATCAGACTCTATCTTATACTTCTTGAGGAAAAAGTATTGGTTCATAATTTTGTCCCGTTCTTTGTGGTTTGTAAATTATCTTTTGTTGTTAACAGCATCTAGAACACGTGATCAAGTCAATCTTCCAGGCATCCCATATGATTATTAACAAAAAAATATTAGAGTTGGAATATAAACTTAGTCATCTTGGAAAGCCTCTTGCAGCTAAAACTGGGGTAAGATTTGTATTCTTTTATCTTAAATTTCTATTCTTAGATATTAGAATTTGATTACTGTAAAAAATGATTTAATTACTGTTATGGTGCAGGGGGAGTTATGGCTTATTATTGAATCACAAACAGAGTTTAACAAGAAGTCCTTCTCTTATTAATCAATCAAACTCACAAGTTTCAAATCACAAAATCACTCTCTCAACTCACAAGAGATGCAACATAAGCATATCTATTTATAAGACTAGATAACTCCTAATCCTATTAGCACAACAATCTTTCCTTATTTCCTAATCCTATTACAAATCCATATCTCACTAGGATTAGGATAGCTTGTGTCTTAAGCTATTGTCAAGCTTAATCCAACATTATCCCCCTTAAGCTTGATTCCATCTTCACTCACAACATGAACTCCAATAAGACTTCTGATTTCCTTGAATCGAATTCTACTTAGAGCCTTTGTAAGTATTTCAGCTCTTTGTTCATTCCCCGGAACATGTTCAACCTCAATTTGCTCATTCTCTACGCATTCTCTAATGAAATGAAATCTTCGAAGAATATGCTTGCTACGACCATGGAACACTGGGTTCTTTGTGAGTGAGATGGCAGACTTGTTGTCAACCCTCACGGTCACCTTGTTGCATACATCTCCCACGACTTCACTCATGAGCTCCTGAAGCCAAATCGCTTGCTTGGCAGCCTCCGTTGCTGCCATAAATTCAGCCTCGCATGAAGACAGTACCACGATTTCTTGCTTCTGTGAGCACCAAGTAATTGGACTTTGATCTAGAAAGAAAACATGTCCAGTTGTGCTCTTGCCATCATCCTCATCCACATTGTGCGAGCTATCGCTATAACCAATCAGTTCCCGTGTAATAGATCGTGTGTACCGTAAGCCAAGTGTTGTTGTACCACGCAGGTACCGACGAATTTGTTTCAAGGCCACACCGTGAGAGACTTTAGGCTCTTGCATATATCTACTTAGCACGCCTACACTGAAAGAGAGATCAGGCCGAGTGTGCAATAAATATCGAAGACATCCTATGGTTCTTCAATACTCTCTCTCATCAATGCCTTTCTTAAGAATCGACTTAGAAAGTCGAGTATTCACTTCCATGGGCACATGAACAAGGTTGCAGTTATTCATACCAGCTTCCTCCAAGATCTTGCGAGCATACTTATCCTGAGACAACACCACACCACCATCATACTGTAATACTTCTATGCGTAGATAGTAAGTCAATCTCCCTAAGTCACTCATCTCGAACTTGCTTGCCATCTCTTGTTTGAACTCAAACGTCGACTGCAAGGAAGAACCAGTCACAAGCAAGTCATCAACATACACACATACCAGCAAATAAGCCCTTTGTATCTTTTCTTCTGTATACTGAGGGTTCCTTAGAGCATCGAGTAAAGCCGAAATCTTGAAGAATTCGGTTTAGTTTGATGTTCCATGCTCTAGGGGCCTGCCTTAAACCATAAAGAGCTTTATTAAGATTATACACCTTATCTTCTTTGCCTTTGATATCAAAGCCTTCAGGTTGACTAACATAGACTTCTTCCTTCAATTCTCCACGTAAGAAAGCCGTTTTTACATCTAAATGATGTATCTCCCACCCTGTGCGAAGCTGCAAGTGCAATCACTAGTCTGATGGTTTCAATCCGAGCTACTGGAGCAAACACCTCGTCATAATCAATGCCGTGTCTCTGAACGTATCCTTTTGCTACCAACCTCGCTTTGTACTTGCTGATACTTCCATCTGCATTCCTCTTTATTTTGAACACCCATTTTAAACCAATACGTTTGAAACCTTTTGGTAAGTCGACAAGTATCCATGTGTTGTTCTTCTCAATGGAGAATATCTCATCTTTACAAGCATCAACCCAAACGGCGAGCTCTTTAGCCTCATTAAAATCCCATGGTTCGTTGTTTATAACCATCAGTAGCTTCTCGCACTCTGCTTCGGCTAGGAATATATAATCTTCTAGGTATGATGGTGTAGTTGTTGCCCTACTTGATCGTCTTAACTCTGGCTGCGTGATCACCTCATCCTCTTCGTGTTCTTCACACCCGTCTTCCTCATTCTCATCACTATCATCATCAGCTTCGCTCATCGCCTCAGTTACTCGTTGATCTCCATTGTCTCTTAACGGTAATAGATCAAACTCAAACATACTAGATTCCGTTGTTTTCTCTGTCTCATCCTTGCTCCACTTCCATTGTTTATCTTCGTCAAAATATACGTCGCGACTAACCACTATCTTCTGGCTTGAAGGATTGAGTAGTCGGTAAGCCTTCGAGCCAGGCTCGGTTCCTAGATGTACCAACGCTTTAGACCTATCACCGAGTTTCTTCCTTCCCACAACCTCAGTTCGTGCATAGCATACACAACCAAAAACCTTGAGGTGACTAAGATTTGGTCGTTTACTCCGCAAGGCTTCGTATGGAGTTTGTCCCGCAAGAGATCTTGTTGCAATCCTATTGATTAGATAGGTTGCATGCCTTACAGTTTCTCCCCATAAATAATTGGGTAAGCTCATGTGTTTAAGCAAGCTTCTAGTCATCTCAAACATTGTACGGTTTCGACGTTCGACAACCCCATTCTGTTGAGGTGAGTATGGGGCTGTCGTGTGCCTGCTAATACCATTCTTCTCGCTGTAAGCCGAGAACTCATGTGACATGAACTCATCTCCTCTATCTGTATGGAATGTTTTCACCGAGCCTTTTGTTTCTTGTTCCGCAAGTCTCTTGAACACTTTGAACTTCTCAAATGCTTCACTCTTCTCCTTGAGTAGTATAGTCCACATGTAGCGGGTACAATCATCAATTAGGACAAACACATAGCGTTTCTTACTTGGTGTGGAAGGTGATATGGGTCCGCATAAGTCTCCGTGCACGAGCTCAAGTGGAAGAGCCGCTCTGAATGTAGTCGCTTGGGAGAAAGGTTGTCTCGTTTGCTTTCCAAGTAGGCAAGAAACACATGTTTCTTTCTCGATAGTTATATGAGGAATGCCCACGACCAGCTCTTTGTTTATCATCATCTTCATTGTGTCGATCGCGACATGTCCTAACCACGCGTGCCACTTTGATGACTTCGTAGCTCCAGAGGTAAGTAGGCATTGGATAGTATCCGCTTGCAAAGATACTTTATATAAACGGTTCTTTGACCGTGTGGTCTTTATCATTAGAACTCCGGCTTTTTCATAAAGCATTAGAACGTCGTTTTTCATTCTTACTTCACAACCTACTTCGGTGGCTTGACCTAAGCTCACAAAATTTCCCCTTAGGCCCGATATATAATAGACGTTGTTTAGTATTCTATTTTCACCTCCTTTAAGAACAAAGCGGATTGATCCCTTGCCTTTTATGTCGATACGTGAGTCGTCCCCGAACCGAACCTTTCCTGTAACTCCCTCGTCAAGTTTGATGAAGAACGATCGGTTCCCACTCATGTGATTACTTGCCCCATTATCAAGATACTATAAGTTTTCCATCCCTTGTTCAACTTCAAAGATACTTGGCTTCACCTTCTGCTCATTGACATACACTACTGCATGCATCATAAGTTCATCAGCTTCTTGTGTATCTCCTTCCTTCTTTTCGGTAGTTTCTTGCAGTTTAAGTAGCTTGTCCGGACAGTTACTTGCGTAATGTCCTTGTTTGTCGCATGCAAAGCACGTTATATGACTTGTATCTCTGTTTTGGCCTTGTCTATACGCCTCTCTCTGAGCAAAGAAACCACCATTGCGTCCTCGACCTCGTCCTCTCCAATTACTTCGTCCACCTCTTCCTCGTCCTCCTCGTCCATAGCCATCTTGAGGAGATTCACTGTTATTGGCATATAATAACTTGCCATGATCATCTTCATGTTCTTCTTCGTCTTCACATATACGCTCTTCATATGCTTTTAGTCGACCTACGATATCCTCAAAGCTAGTTGTGTTTAGATCAAGCACCTTCTCAAGTGATGCGACTATATGAATGCATTTTCTCATTGGTAGACTTTTCAGGAACTTCTTGACGATCTTCGGCTCTTCAATGATTTCACCTAAAGAGGTAGATTTCGACGAGATTTCGGATAGTTTTCCCACAAAGGAATCAATGGTGTCTTCTTCCTTCATCTTGAGTCTGTCGAATTCAGCCATTAGGGTTTGTAAACAAGCTTCTTGTACCCTGTCAGCCCCAACATGTCTTGCTTTGATAGCCTCCCATACTCCTTTGGCTGTATCGATATCACCTACTTGTAGTGTTAGAGCCTCAGGAAAGGATTGAAAGAGCAAAGCTATAGCCATGTTGTTCTTTTCTTCATGTTTGCTTCCCGTATCAATAGTCTCCCATACTTTATTAACTTTGAGCGCAATTTTCATTCGCATAGCCTAGACAGTGTAATTGGTAGAGGTTAGCATCGGAAACTTGATGGACGAAGGTCCTGTTTCTTTGACATTCGTCTCAGCTTCTTCCTTTGCATCAGCCATGGTAGTTTTCTTCACACGATCTCTTGTTCTCGGCTTGTGTCAATGTGTATGGCTCTATTACCAATTATTGAATCACAAACAGAGTTTAACAAGAAGTCCTTCTCTTATTAATCAATCAAACTCACAAGTTTCAAATCACAAAATCACTCCCTCAACTCACAAGAGATGCAACAACATAAGCATCTCTATTTATAAGACTAGATAACTCCTAATCCTATTAGCACAACAATCTTTCCTTATTTCCTAATCTTATTACAAATCCATATCTCACTAGGATTAGGACAGCTTGTGTCTTTAGCTATTGTCAAGCTTAATCCAACATTTCGATCAAATATTCAAGAAGCGTGTCAATGGAGTGTATGTTTTGGCGACTTTTGCTGCTAATATTTATAAATTTAAACAATGATTTGCTATAGGAATTGAGTCCTATAACTCTTAACCAATCAACATAAAGTGAATCAGCAACAAAACAAAACATGCAATAACCGTCCTTCTATCTTACTTTGTATGCTTCTATTATTAGACACAAAGTGTCCCACATCGGTAGTTGGAAGGGATCTTTAGTAATATATAAGATAGAAGAGCCACTCCACTTATCACCAATTGGTTTAGGTTGGAAGTCCATCTAGCTTAACATGGTATCAGAGCCCGATCCACGCAGTCCAACCCGATCCACATCGATCTGGCCCAAAGTTGGCCCATCGATCCTTGCCCGAGGATTCCGAGATTGACGCTCAAATAGGCATTATCTCGAGGGGGCGTATTAGACACAAAGTGTCCCACATCGGTAGTTGGAAGGGATCTTTAGTAATATATAAGATAGATGAGCCACTCCACTTATCATCAATTGGTTTTAGGTTGGAAGCTCATCTAGCTTAACATCTATTACTACCAGGTCATGCGACCTTGATGGATCTGGTTCACAAGTCTGTGAATGAGAGAGGTGGTACATTCTCTTCTTCTGTTTGTACTATCTTAAGACTTATTTACTTTTGGCTGAGTGTTATAGACGGCTTAAACATGTGTAGGAATTGAACCAATACCAAGCTCTGAGTGCGGAGATGAGAACACAGCCATAGAGTCAGTGAACTAAAAGTACGAAGGAAGTAAGAATGCAACACTTCAGCTGGTGGACATGGAGTGCAGTTACATCACTGTTGATTTCAACAGCTCTGAGAATGCCGCCGAGTGTTTTGCTCGGTTGTAGTCGGTGTGGTTCAGACCCCGGAAGAGGCATTTAGGTTGATTAAGAATCAATAGATGTTCTCTTATTGGATGCTGCTATATGTCAGTCCAGAGACTACTGCTGATGCTTAGGTATGAAATTGTGACTGGATCTACTCTTGCAAATGGTGGTTTAGCAGTGAAAAGTGTCGGTATTGAAGGAAATTGTGTTATTTCTGGTCAAACCTTGAATACCAATTCAGAAAGTCAAAATGAGAATTCAGGGGACAGCTCCACTTTGGATGCAAAATTTTCATGTTGATTTTTGCCATGTTCGTCTTCTCACGGGTAACTTCCCAATAAAATATTCAATAAAATTCCTTACTTCTTTTTTTGGCGACTAAGCTTCCACAGACCATAGACAGGAAGAGGGTGAGCGTTTTGTGAGGGAGCTATTGAGGCAGAGATGAAGAAAAAAGAAGAGAAGAAGAAGAAAAAAGAAGAACTTATCTCCTGCAGCAATCCCACTCTCAAATATAACAGTACTTCTACTCTTTCAGATTTTGAGTCTCAGTGGCCATCGCTTGCTGCTGGCTACTACAGCTCCATCTTCATCGTATTGTCTTGCAGTTGGTAAAGAGTCTCTTGCTTCCAGAGATCTTGATCGTGGTCTCGTTTCTCCAGAATATCCATGGGCAGCAAAGATGAACCCCTCAGTTCGAAATCTTCACCAGGTAACTAATCCAAGCTTTATGGAAGATGGGACTCCAAAGGTATGCATTCCTAGACAAGTTCTTCTTGAGGGTGTAGAAAATCAAAAAAGAGTATCATAGGACAATTCTCCCGTTGTGTTGCACACCTGCTGGAGGACAAGTTCATGCTGTTATGTCTAGGATTTGGGGAAAACGTTGTAGAATTGTTCCCTCAAAAGATAGGATAATCTTCTTTCTTACTCCACATTCCGGATGAATTTACTATACAATCGATAATTCAGCATGGTATTTGGCATGTTGATGATTGCTTAATGTTTGTCTCTGCTTGGAATCCAACGGGAACAACAGCAATTCCAGAGATAAGCACAATTCATGTTTGTCTTACGCTAAAAACATTCCGAACCAGCTCTATTCAGTCAAAGGGATCAGCTGGATTGGTTCGAGTCTAGGAGCTCCAATGCTTACTAGCAAACCTTGGCTCAACCCTACTCAAATGTGAGAAGCAAAGATCCTGGTAGAAGTGAAGTTAAATAAGCTGTTTTCGCCTAAAGTTGCAATTGAGGATGAGAGTGGCTCAATCACTATGGTTGATGTATTATACTCATGAACGCCATCTAAGTGTTCTAATTGCGGTCTTTTGGGGCACAAAACTTCTTGTTGCCTAGGTAAGCTTCTTCCACGCCAACAAGATAAGCCCTCCACCATCTATCAGTCATCTTGATGCAAGTAAAGAATCAAATATGGTTGAACCCATTTCTACTGTTAATGTGGTCGACCTAGTGTCCTTAGCTACCATTAAAGGAACTTGAGAACATGTATATTTCTCCTTCTCTTATTTGTGTTAATGAAGCTACTGAATCTCTGGTTATGGGGTCTACTCCAACATTGCCAGTCATTGATACTCCAATCGCTCAAGCACCACCAATTGTCCAAAGAGGAGGTAATGGAATAGCTGAATCCGTTTTAGGCTCAAACAGGTTTGCATCATTGATTTATTTGGAAGGGGAAGAAGTAGATCTGATGAGTTCTGACATAGAGACGAATTCGAATGATCTTATGACACCCTTCGGAAAAAGAATCCTTCGAGAAAGACCAGTTAAGTCGACAGCAAAAGTGAGAAAGATGCACTTTCAGTTCACGGGTAGCGGACGAGGAAACCGTGGACGTGGCAGTGGCAGTGGCTAGATGTTTTCTTCTTCTACTCCTAAAGTCAATCGAAACTGATGATTTGATTGTTTCTTTATATGATCTTCTTCTTACCTTTGTAATAGCTTGTTTAAATTGTATGACTTCGGTCATAGCCTGTGCCGGTTTAAAATTTAATAATAATAAAAAAAAAGGTAAGAGATGCCAAGCTCACGCCCCTTGGTAAATTTAGAGTGTGTATTGATGCTTTTCATTTCATTTATAGAAACAACACCATAAATTTCTGAGACAAGAGTCCCTTTCTTGATGCTTTCGACTAATATTTTTGAATCTGCTTCCAGCCTCAAGCCTGAGATGCCAAGCTCACGCCCCTTGGTAAGAGCTTCTTTCATTGCAATACTCTCTGCCATCAGCGGAGAGTAAATGTGTGACATCCAAGCCGAAAATTCTGCTGTTCTTCCATGGGATGTGATTGTCCATCCCAATCCTGCAAAGGGAGACCCTGCTTTCCAGGCTGCATCTGATCTTATCACATGGGAGTGTGTCAGAGTTTCTGGGTGATTTTGAACTCTGCCTTTCTTACTTCCAATTGTTGCAGAGAGCTGACACGATTGCCATTCTCTTGCTGCAGATAATGCTTTCGATACTAGATCCCGAGCTGAGCCAAGTCTGTTTTCAAACAGCATTTTGTTTCGTGCTATCCAAAATTCCCACATGATCCAAGTTGATAGCTCCGTTGAGGTAATTCCGGTCAGTGGTAGGCATGGACGAGTTTGATCATGTTCTAGAGTTCCTTCAAATCTATTGCTCCGCTATAATCAATCTCTCTGCAGAAGGGGGCAGATTGCCATACTTCTCTAGCAAACGGGCATTGAAAGAACAGGTGAATAATAGATTCAGGGTTGCCACATTTTTTGCAGCTCACTTCAACTGGAACGTGTCGTTCTACCAGTCCCGTACCCACAGGTATTGCTCCTTTAAGCGCTTTCCAGATGAGCATTTTGATTTTTGGAGCTGTCTTTAGGGCCCATACATCTCTGTTCCAGTTGTAGTTTAAGTCACCCTCCGATGGCTCCGAAGTACCAGCGACTGCAGTTTCATATCTTGACTTCGTTGTGTATGCGCCTGGTCTGGTTCCCAACCAACATAATCTATTCGGAGCTCCGGTCAAACTAGGTTGCAACTTCAGAATACTTTCCTCCTGAGAAGGATAGAACTCTCTTATTTTTGCAGTATCCCACTCTTGCGTCCTCCTTGAAGAGGGAGGATACAGTAGTGAATTGTTTACTAAGTTATTTAACATAATTATAGACTCTAAATTTCAGAATAACATGAATATAAGAGAGCCTTATTTTCAGTACTACACATAAATTAATTTACTTTAAGGAATATTAGATGTATCAATTATTGTTTAGGAATATAAAATTATTTCAGTTAATTGATATTTTAAAAATAGGTTTCCCAAAAGGTTGTATCATGGTGTAGTTTTCAAGTAAAAAATATCTAGAGTGTATTTTCAAAACAGGGACAAATAAATTATGAAATTATTAATCTCAAATGTTTAATTACTATCATGAATGAAAATATTTTTCACTGATTTTCGGGGGTGTTATTAAATTAGTGATTTAAAATCAATTATTAATGTTTGTAATTTATCAAATTTTAAAATTTTAAAATAGTTTGAGTTGATGAATTTTAAAACCTCTACAGTTTGCATTGGATTTTGACTTCCATCATTTTCTCATGAGACTCCATAAGAAACGATTTGAAATAAATCCAAAATACAAGGAATTTTAAAATCATTAAAAGCTGAATAACACTAGGTTTTAAATGTATTTAAATTCATTGAATAACACTATATTTTAAAATAGAATTTATAATCATCATTCCAAAAACACTGGATTGTGTTTAGATTTAAAATCTATTAAAATAAATTATTGAATTACACCACCTAAGAGATTCACAAAAGAATTGATATAAATATTTACTATTACCAAAATGAAAAATATCTTATTTCCAATTTCACCTAACTGAGAACATAATTAAAAAAAAAATTGTTGAGGTTTTACGAAATTTATTGACCAAGAAATCGAACCAATTTCCATAAACAACGACAATGTTTAAGTTTTCAATTAGGTATTAAAATATTTATTTTCTGTCTAATAAGAGAATGAAAAATTAAAGAAAAATGTTTAAATACATTAAGTTAGATATCATTTTACACTCAATCAAAAATACTACAGCATTTGAGTTTATGGTTTAGTGTGAGTGTTGTTTAGGTTTAATATTGAGATTAAGTTTAAGTTTATGTCGTTCGAGAAATAGTTTAAAATATATATTAAATTAAATATCATACTTAAAGTTTGAGTTTTAAATTCTTTAAATATTAGTATTTACTTCGAATTTTACTATATATACATGTATACTTTAGAAAACTTTGAGTCTATTAATTATTTGGTTCATATACTAATAGTTGTTGTTTTTAAAATATGTACTCTTTTTAATTATTTATTTATCAAATTATATGATTTTGTAATATAAAACAAAAATATTTAATAAATATAGTTTACTATAATTGATATTAGAATTTATTGAAAATGTGTGGGTTAAATCTCTTATATATTAAAAGAAAATCATTGTAATAAATGCATTCACACTATAATAGACACATCGCAGACTCACAATGATTCGATAATAAGTATGTTAACGCGTTCACACTATATTCATAAATGTGTTCACACTATATACTTTGTATTTTTTAATATAAAATTCACATGCATCGTTCCAATAAAACTTTGGATTTTTCTGTTCGAATCAAAATGAATAACGAATCAAAAACTAAACTATATATATATTATTTTTATTGTTTACGGATAAAGTTGGGCAAAATATTTATAAATTTTGATTTGATTTTTTATCCGTTTTAATTTGAAACAAAAAATTTGGATATCCATAACTCTACGAAGCAAATCAAATATTAAAATAAAATATTTTAAAAAACAAACAAATCACAAATACCAATATTTTTAGGAACGGATATCTAATTCGATCTACTATATGCATATATATACATATATGTACAGAATTATATATATATATATATATATATATGTTATATATATCATAGTTTATATAAGTTTTACAATATTTTTATGAATTAAATTTATTATATTAGGTATTAAAATTTTAAAAGTTAAATAATATTTTATTTTTGTAATAAAATGTTATTATTAAAATTTTCAATTATTTTTAAAATTTTATTTTATCTACGGATCAACTCGGATATTCTTTAGAATTCTAAATCATTTCGGATATCAGAGTCACCGACTATCCAAGTGGCTAAAGATTGAATCGACATGAATGCCTCCAAATACCCAGATATTCGATATGTGTCCAACTTTATTTACGGATACAATTTATTTTTCTGTATATGAAAAAAATTCACTAATGTCAAGGCCTTTTTAATTTTTAATTAATTTTAATTTTATCTTTCATGTATTATTTTGAACAAAAATGTCATTTAATATTAATTAACAATATCTGTATATATTTTTCAACTTTTTTATATACTTTTACATACACATACATGCGCACCTTGATGTGAGCACCTTGTAACTAAGTATTTACCACCACTGAAGTATCTTTTTTTTGGAAGTTGAAATATTTTTTTCTTAATGCTTCTTTCACTACCGACCAAATTGTAGTGAAATGATTTGTCTTAATAATTTTCTTTTCTTTTTCTTGAACTATTATCTGTTTACAAACTATGATATGAAATCATTGGTTCGACATGACGCATATCTAAAATTCATAACATGAAAATAAACAAATAATAATATTTTTTGATTTTTACCAAAAGAAACTAAAAAATCAAACATTCTAACCGAATAAACTAAAATGTTAATTTAAAATAATAGTTATATTTTAGGAGATTAAAAACCAAAAAAAAAAATTAAAACGAACTAATATCCAGATTAAACAGATTTAATGTCTTTTTATTAAAAATAACAAAACTAATAATCACATTCCGCGCGAAGTGCGGGTTATTACCTAGTCTCTAGTATTTCTTAATAATTTTAACAACGTAAATATGAAACAAGAATCTAAAATACAGTAGTTTTCGGATCTATGTTTCCTTATCTTATATATTAAAACAGAAGTCACAACCTTGATTCATGTGTGATTTTTTAAAAAGTAGACCTAATGGACTTATTCCTAGAAAGTCATGTTACATTTAATCTCTATTCTTATCATTTAAATTTTAAGTCTACCAGAAATTTTTATTGAGTTATCAATAATTGGATTTAAACAATAGATGATCCATTGGATTTATAGATAGTATAAATTAAATAGATATAATTTAATGTTGTAATACTATACCTTCATATGTTAAATATTTAAATATTTGTCGATGTTAACTTTTAAAATTACAAATATTTTTTTTAAATAACAAAAATCATATTATCTAACACTGATTAATCTTTACTACCTTAAACCAATGAAAACAAATTTTAAACTATATAGTTTATTTTAAAAATTAAACAAAAAAACTAAATGTTTAATTATTTACCCGATAATATAAATCTATGAAGCAAAAAGTTTAATTTTTAATAAACTTTCTAAATTTGTGAAATGTTACAATATCTTTGAATATGACAATAAAACAATATTTTACTAATCTTTATATATATAGTTACGATTTTAATAATGAAATAAAATTGAAAAATTAATATATAGAAGAAGATACAAATACATGTGAAAGTTTGAAACAATCTATTCAATGAAAAAATATACCGTAAACTTATTATGTTTTAAAAATTGATAGACACATATATATTATAATATATACCAATTTAGAATTAAAAACAAAATATTTATATAAAAATAAATGAAAACAAAAAGCCGTGCGGTTGCGCGGATCGAGATCTGGTACTGTAATTAAAAAGCAAACTAAGGAAAAACAAATTAAAATCCAAGCCGTTGTAACTTCAATTCCAGGTTGATTTCAATTTCAGTTCCGTGTTGATGTATTTGTGCCTTTGTGGTACAACTTCTCCTAGACAAGGCTCTGAAAGAGAGGCTTGACAAGTTTTTACGTGACCGAATAGGTCAATAGGGTCAAAAATAACGTTGTCCAAGTCCTTAACGCGGTTTAATAATGAGCAAGTGACACTTCTTCCTGTTGCTTTCGTCTGCCTCGTTACATCTTTTTTAATGTTCAACCAAATCCAACAAATATACTAGTAAAGTTAATAATTTGACTCGTTAACTTTTTTGTGGTCCTTCACAATGTTTTTATTATTAAAAATAGGGGAATTAAACTTTCGTGGGTCATATATTAAATTCCACGCATATTCCTATGTAATTTCTATATAATAGATATCTTTGGACGTGCAATTGTCATCAAGAAGCTTTCAACATCTCAAGTTATAACTCCTCTCATTTTCTCTCTTTACGGTATATTGGAAATTTCTGAAGCTTTTCTATTGTTTTCTTGAGCCATGACTATCCAGGTACACCCTTTCTTCCATGTAGTTTCTTGAAATATTTAAAATATAATTAAAGAGGGTTGGTTGATCGTTATTTATAGAAACTGATCAATCATACTTAATTATGTTTTTAATATTTGCAAATCTGATATCTGGTTTCAAATGACAGAAATCTGTGTTGCAATTGAGTGTTCAAGAGGAAAGAATCAGGAAGAGAGTGTGGGCGGCCGTTTCTAAGTTTTCAGGTATTTTTTATAAGCTTTTATATTTACAATATGATTATTATTATTAATAAGTTGGCGAAATTAACATTTTTCATGATTTGTCAAAAACATTTAGGGGTTACTTCAATAGCGATGGATGACAAAACGGGGAAAATGACCTTAGTTGGTGAAGTTGATGTATCAAGAATTGTGAAGAAGCTAAGGAAGATATGTAATGCAGAGCTCGTTTCGGTTGAAGTTGTTAAACCATCTGAGAAAAAGCCTGAACCGGAGAAACCGGCTCCAGCTAAACCGGCAGAAATTGTTGTTCCGGTTACGCATTTTAACTACCCCTACCAGTATCAGTCGTCCTATGCGAATTCTTACTATCAGCCATGCCAGAATTACAGAGTTGTGGTGGAAGAACCAAATACTTGTGTGATTATGTAACACTTCATTTTAGTCTATGGAACACTTAATTTTGATGGAAGAATGTAATTTTCGGTTACTGTGATATAAATTTCTTTTAATGAGCTTAAATTGAAGAAAAATTTTGTATGATAAAAATTACTATCAAACATCATTGCTTCAACCTGTTTCAACTACTTTAAGAGTGTTGGAATAATGCAGAGGAAGTGACATGTTATTAAGACTTAGTATGAAAGGCTCACAGATGGTGGATTCGATGGAGATGCTAATGCTTATTGTCTTTATGCAAGGAATTATCACTAGGAGATCCAATAGCTATATGAGCAACCAGACATCATTGCTTCAACCTGTTTTAACTACTTTAAGAGTGTTGGAATAATGCAGAGGAAGTGACATGTTATTGAGACTTAGTATGAAAGGCTCCCAGATGGTGGATTCGATGGAGATGCCAATGCTTATTGTCTTTATGCAAGGAATTATCACTAGGAGATCCAATACCTATATTCCAAACATATTAATTTTCATATTGGATATCCTAGTGATAATTCCTTGCAAAATCTAAGATTATCATATTGGAAATCTAAAATTATCATAATTGTCTTTACAATTATTAGAAATTAAAATTAATTTAGTTTTACTTATATACACAAATATAAATTTAAACCATTATTAAATATTAAATTAAATAATAAATATAGTTAAGTAAATTAATCTAGTAATTAATTTGTAAATTCAGAAAGTAAATTAAAGTATATATACAAACAAAATAACAAAAATTCTTAGATTTTACAATGTATTTTATATTATAAAATATCATAGAAGTAATTACTAAATCAAAAATGATCATTTAAACATTATATATAAAGTTTTAAATATAGATACTAAAATTTAGATGAATATATTTATTTATTTAATAAAATAAAATATTATATTTAGATAATATTTATATTGTTTCATAATATAGTGAAACATATTATGGTTGGTACTTTACGAGTATATATTTTTACGGGTTATTTCATCAATCATGCAATATACTAATTAAATACGAGGAAGTTTTAACAAACATATTAACTCATTTATATTTAAAATTTTTATAAAAATTAATTTTTACCAGTGCAAGAAATGCTATGAGATTTTTTAATCCGGTTCAATTTTAATATGTTAAACTAAACTAAAAAATACGAGACACAACAAATAAACGAATCATTTTATTTTGAATATTTATAGTTATATTTATATAAATTTTATTTTGGCTATATAATATTAAAAATATAAATTAAAATTTATATGAAAATATGTTATTTCATAAAACAGAAATTATAAATTAACCCAGTACATATTATACATAAGAATGATTACTTTATTAAAAGTAAAATCATATTTTAAAATTATGATATTACGTTATAGTAAATGTTAATTAATAGAATCACTATAACAATGTTTTTAAATTTGTATTAAAATTACTATTCTAAAATTTAAATTGTGAATATATTATCCCCTCAAATTAGCACTTTTGCTTTATTTTACAAATTTAAAATTGAAATCTAAACTTATACACATGAAATAAAACTTAAAATGATATTCCTCCTAATTTTTCATATAAATTAAAATGTTTATATTAAAAATATATAAAGCATAGTGATTATAAATTTAAAAAAAAAATCAAAAATTGACTTTTAAAAACTAGTTTAAATTAATAAGGAAAATTGCCACAAATACCACATTTATAGTACCACTTTTCATGTCTACACTAATCATTTTTACCCTCATTTTTAAAGAAGGGAAAAATAAACTTATACCCATAGGCTTAACAAATCTAAACTTAGGGTTTAGAGTTGAGTGGTGGGGTAGGGTTTTTTAAATGTGAAATTTAGGATTCTAATAAATATATAAATAAATACTTAAAAAATATTTTTAAAAATAGTTTCAAACATAATTTTCAATTTTCAAAAATAAATTTTGAAAACAAAATTAAATAAAAAAGACAATTTCTAAAAAAAATCAAAAAAATAATTTATATAAAAGTTTGAATTTGAAAAATATTAATTCGAAAACATAAAAAAAAATTATTTATCATTTATTTTTTATTTATTTAAATAATGATTTATTATATATATATAGAGAACAAGGGTATAAGAGTATTTTGTCACTTAATGAAGAATATAGTTTTGAAAATGTCTCTTTAACGGTAGTAAAGATGAAAAGTGGTACCATGAAAGTGGTAAACATGAAATTTTCCCAATTAATAATACAAAAATTTTGAATTAAATATATAAAACTTAAAATACATAAATTATTGATACAATTTTGAAAACACGGATCAAAATATAGTTGAATATTATGTTCGCACGTTACCAAACATTAATAGATTTCATGAGTTAAAACTGAATTTAAAAAATTAATAAATCAAATTATACATGAATTGAATAACATATTATTAAAAGAAAATAATTCCTATCTATGAATATACCCAATATATTTCAATTTTGTGTCCTTACATAGGGGTCTCCAACAAACATTCTATTCACAAAAGAAAAGAAAAATTCTCTAAGATATCACTAAAATAATTTTTATCATAAATATAACACACAAGTGACAAAATAAATTTCATTAAAAAGTGAAAGATACTTATATCCCTAGATTAAACTAATCTATAATTAGAATTTAAATTTAGATTTGAGAGATGGATGGGGTTTATAATTTTTAAAACAAAATTAATAATACAAATTTAAAATAATAATTTTAAAAGTTAAAAAAAATATTCGGATTTTAGAATAAAATTTTGAGATAAAATTTTGAGAAACAAATTCAGAAAAAACTTTGATTTGAAAAAAAAAATTCAAAAAACAAAATATTTAAAATTAGTTATTAATTATTTATATTTATATATCTAAAGTAATAGCAGAAGGACCGTTTACCTTTTTAATAAAAATGTTTTTGTCATTTTCTTCTTTGTGTGTTTTTTATCAAAAAAAATATTATTTTAGGATCTTTTGAAAAAATTTCCCTAAAGAGAATTCATAAATGATTATGCTTTTAAAAACAAACTAAAGATTGATCCGCGCATCCGCGCATGTATTGGTTTTTACATTTTTATACATTGGTATTTGTTTTTTATAATTACTGTCCTGGACCGAATCGGATAATATAGTTATTTTGGTACAAATATCCGAACCCGTTTCAGATACATTTGTTATTTAGGAAATTTGCCAAAACCAACCCAAATATTGATTATAACCACAAAAGTAAACCATATATTCAATCAAATGCAAAACCAACCTAACGGGGTAGTAAAAGTATTATTTAAACCTTATGACCAAACCAAAAAAATCAGAAAGTTACTTTACAATTCTATCATTCGTAATCCTACACGTAATAAAGAAAATCTACATATATCTAGACCTCTTAAAATGTCTACTCTGTAGACTTATTATGTAGTCAACATCGTAATTTGATCTAACAAATTAATTTTAAAAATGTATAAAAATAGTTTTATGAAATTTTTAATCAATCATCAATATAATGAATAATATGAAATTTATAACTTAGACCACATCGTAAGTACAAAACTGCCTACTATCGCGACACAGATCTGAAAAATGATGAAAACCATGTAAATAGTTACAGTTTTCTGGTGTAAAGCTCGTTTCCATCCTTTACCACTGTCCAAGCTCCAAATATGAGCAAAAGGAACCACCTTTGTCGGCTCACAATTGAAAAACCTCCAAAATATAAAAGTTTAACTTATAAAAATGAAAGTTATATGGGGTTTTTAGATGAAAATGGAGAGAAAATGAAGATTTGTTGGTTTAGAAAGAGGAAAAAGTGGTTACAAATTGAATTCTTGAGCTTTTAAGAGCTCAAAAATGGTGGTTTATGATGGCTGGAAAATTGATGATAATGGCATTGTTGTAAAAAAAGAAAAAATGTTTAGGATGTAATAGATTTCTCCTCATTATCAAAATAATTAAATAATTAATTAATAATGGTAATTTTGTAAATACTTCAAAAACATAAGGAGGGTTTGGAACTTTCAAGGGTGAATAATTTTGACAAAAAAAAATTGGTTTTGGGGTTGACTTGAAATTGTATGTTAGTTTTGAAAAAAACCCTTGTTATTTAGATATTTTTAGGTTTCTATACATCAGAATCGAACTCATCCAGACCCAGAAAGACCTAACTCAAACCCACACATAAATTTATAATCTTCAAGGGGGCCTAATTTCAAAAAAAAATGATACCCGAAAAGAACAATTCGTACCTAAAAGGATAACCAATGTTCATGCCTAACTGATTTTATAAACTAATAAAAATGACAATTTCTATGTTTTTGGCTAAAATTAAGTGAACAAAAAGATTTTTTTTATTTAATAAAATAATTATATGGAGTAAAAAATTAAGTGACAATAAATGTAATACATTTTTATTGTTCTGATTTAAGTTATTATTTTGTTCACAAAAACATGCCTTTGAATTATGGTTTCAGCTACGTAATGTTTTTAGTAAAACAAAGTAAACCGAACGTTTAACCATATGCAAAATCCAGTATTTTACACTTTTGATTTTATAATTGACACAAAGTTATGTTGATTAACTAATAAATAAAAATCGGCATTATTATCATTATAGTAATATAATTAATTATGTGTTGTATTGTTGAAGTAATATAATTAATGAAATTGTTAAACATGGTGAAATATGAAAAGACAATTAAGGTAATTATATTAATGAAATTACTATAAGAATAATGTACTTCATGTTTCCAAACAATTCTCATTCATACTGCTATCCATGTTTCTAAACAGTATCAAAATATACTTCTGTTTTAATAATATAGATTTAATTTTTAATCACTTCAAAAATAACATACTGTTCTAGTAACACAAAACAGGAATTGAATTAGTTGAGTTATATTTTCTTATGATTAAAAACCGAACTAAGGACAAACATGCATCCAACATCTGTAAAACTTATAACTTATAAGTTGTAAGAGAGAACCGTTGTGAATTTAATTTCAGTTTTGGTTTTGAAGTGATATGTATACAACATTTCCATCGTGGAGAGTTATCCTAAGTTATGATAAACAAGTGGTTTATTAGATACTAGAGTCGGCCCGGGCTACGCCCGGGTTTTTTGTTTAAATTTTAACTTTGATCATATATTTAGTATGATTATTTTAATATAAAAATTTTATAATCCATTACAAAAATATAAGAAGCTATAGATAAATGTAAAATAATTTAAAATATTCAATGTTTTTGTCTTACGCGATTCAAAATTTTTGTATCTATTTTTTTGTCATTAAAAATTATATATAAGGTAAAAAGTAGAATGAACAAAAATTAACTAAATTATTGTTTTTTTTAAAGAAATTTTTATTTATGGTGCTTAATTGGTTGATTTGCTTACATGTTTCAGTACATTTAAAACTATTTATAACGTTTGTTTCCAATTAGTATATGAGTAATTTAATGGAGTCTACCTTTTAATTTACCACCTTATATATCTTTATGTTTTTTTTTTAAATCAGCTGTTTAAAAATTGTAATATTTTGTAGATAAAAAAACTTACAACTATGGCACTAAAAATGACAGTCTGAGTTCTTACAATAAAAGTTCTGCATTTACAATCCAACTAATTGAACCCATTATCTAAATATTATTTATCTTATTTTCATAGGTGTTTGAAATTTTTTGTTTTCAAATTTTTGTTCCACTTCCACCAAAGTCTGTTTTGATGTAAATGCCCCCATTTATAATATATATATATATAATCAATTTTGAACAATGATAATCATAATTTTATCTCAAAATTTGTTGTTGATTCAAAAAGGTTATCACCAAAGTATAACAAATTTTGTTATATTGTGATTATTATTTGTTGATGAATTTGTGTATGATATTATATGGTGTTTGTTAATTTTGTTATACAATTTATATTATGAATGGTTAAAGTTCTTTTTTTTAAGAATTTTGGATAACAATTGAATGGTTAGATGATAGCTTTTATATATATTCTGAGTTATTATTTGAATTAATGAGTGTGTTTTTTGTTTTTTTCATGCTTAATTATAAATGGATTATTTGTGAAATTATTGTAGTTTTCTATTAAGTACAACACTATTGTATTTTTTTTTCATGTCCCAAATACAGTTGTTACCGTTAACCATTCATGAATAATATGCATTTTATAGTCAATAAGTACAAAATTATCATGATCACACATAACATACGATCTAAGTTATGATTTATTTTTGAATTATACATATATTACGCTAGAATCTCAAAAGTTCAATATTCCAGAGAGACTTTTTTTTCAGTGTAAATGCTCTATTTTTAAAATTGGAGAAAACTATCATTGGATGTTTTGGACATTATTAGTTTCTGCAGATGGGGATGACATCTTAGAATCTCTATTTGCTGTAATTTTAAAACTCAGCTGCAATACAAAAATTATTATGTCGTTCATTTCCAAAACAATAAATATTTAACTGTAATCAATTCAGATGGTAGAAAAACAACCATTACTTGCATCCTTGCTTTATATCTATTATACCTAGCATGGTCTATAATTTTGTAACCAACAAACACCAAACTTCCATCAATATTTGGTACACTAACTGTGATATATAAAGAGAAAAATTACTTTTAAGTAAAAAACAAACAAACTGAAAAGTACAGAGCTACATCTAATACGTGCTTAAGCTAAAAATATTATTATTTACAAATGCAATGTATGAGCGCTCGTATCATTACAAATTTTTCTTTTGATAGTTCATCGGTCTTCCACTGGCCAAAGTCTTTCCATTTAGTCCAATTCAATCGCCAAGCTATGCACACAGTGTGTTTGTTTGCTATATCTTGTCTGAAGCCAAGGAAACGACAACTGTACCATGATACATTCAGACCTTAAATAGTTGATTAGTTTAACCCTATCAAACAGATATATGCACTGAACATGTGGAGCGACATGCAAAGAAGGATTCATATAACAAACTTTGAACAAATACAAAGAAGATTCCAGATTTGATATGTTGTTAGAATTTGAAATTACTTATGTTTTCATGTTTAGAGCTTTGATATCTTCAATAGGTGTCAACTTTCTTTCATGAGGTTCTACTTTGAAAGAAATAAGCACAATTGGACATGTACCTTTGTTATATGTTTGCTAACAGAGTGATTAATTTACCCTGTCCGAGAGCCTATGAACCTCCCTTGTGCCAGATTGAACTGCAGCAATTGCATTTCCTATCTCTTGTCACACTATCTGTCGCTTGTTTCATGTCTGTCCATCTCACTCTTTCCGTCACTTGATCCATCTCAATGCCTCTTGTTCATTGCTCTGTTGCTCTTCCACTAATTTCTCCGTTACTCTCCGCCGCTTTCTTCGTTTCTCTCCGCCGAGTGCTGCGTTGCTCACCGCCGAGTGCTGTGTTACTCTTCGCCGCTTGTCGTTATCCTCCGTCGCCGCTTGTCGTTATCCTCCGTCGCTTGCTCTGTCACACTCCATCTTGCTCTAGTGACATACCACACACGTACGCAATTAAATTTTGAGTTAAGAACCTCACATTGACAACAATAATACAATATTTGTTTTATATTAGAAGCTCAAAAGAGAATTGACCAAATGTGAAAAAAATACCAATGAAAAACAATTGAAGATCTGAAAAGGACTTACTGCAATTTTTTTACAAACGATCTCAGTTCTTCATCTTCTTCGGTTTCAGATTTTGCTTCACATTCCTGGCCTCCCACAATCGCAGCAACCTGGCGTCGACGGTGGAGGAAACATCTACCGCACTTCAAATCAGAAAGAAGAACTTTCGAGTTAGCCATTTGGCCCATTTCTCAGAAAATAAGTTTGCTTTGTTGGTTCAACAGATCGAGAAAATGGTTTTGAGAAGAAGAAGGCTTACCTTTTTATACCCGCAGATCAATGCCTCGTAGACGATAACTTTACATTGAAGAATAGATCGTGGCTGCAGGAGTTGAGAAGATGTTTAATGCGATGAATCTGTAACTGGCTTCGTTTTAATTGATGGATGTCATAGTGAGTTACAAAATAGTTAGATTTTATGGTGAAGTTTGTATATGCTTAAAGGTCAAGAACAGAGAAATACAGAATGTCTTACTGAATCGGTATTTGGTCTCTGGCTTGTGATTCAAAAGCTTGCCTTCACGTAACTGCCAGTAATTTTTTTATTTAAGAGAACTTATCAAAAACTTTTTAAGAGATATCCAAAGGTAAGAGCTAAGAGACTCACTATTTTCATCTCCGGTAGACAATATAGTGCTGAAGTTGCTGCTTCACGGAGATTTGGTTCCTGCTGGTAGTTAGAAACACTTAGTATCATAGACCATAGGAAATAAACAAATATACAGATTACAGACTGAAAATAACAACAAACCCCAATCGAACAGATCAACCAAGAACTTATAAACACACAAACATAAGAAGGCAAAGTAAAAAAAAAAAAGAAGAAGAAGAAGAAGACAAAGTTCTGGTTCAAAAAAGAAGAAGAAGACCACAAAGTAAAAAAAAAAAAAAACTGAGACTTTGGATAATATCAAACTCACATATCAATCTGCCATGTAACCGTCAGTCAAATTAATTCAATTTTAAATTAAAATTTCAGAAACAGAAAAAAAGAAGATTAGAACCAAAAAAAAAAAAAATCGATCTCTCTTCTCGTGAAGAACTATAACACTAAAAATGGAAAAAGCTTATGACTGAAGAGATTGATTCAAAAAATTCACAAAAATCATCAAAAGCTGACAAAGGACTCATGAAAATCAATAACAGAGAATAAAAAACACAAACTGACAATTATAAATTGGATTCATTACCGCAAAGTTGCGATAGAAGTTAACCGGCAAAAACAATTCCACTAAGAACAAAAAGCAGAGCTGAATTAGTAACCTGAGAATCAAGGAGTATGTCTACTCCCATGAGATCTCCACCACGGCGGATATTCCTGGCCTTCAACGGTGGAAGAGGAGGGGCCATTCTGCAAATCGGAGAGGAAGACTGAGATGATGATTACACACGATTTAAGTTTACTGGGTTCTTTTAAACGAATGAGAGGATGATTACAAAGGAAGAAAGCATACCTTTTTATAATCGAAATCCACCGCCTTGCATAACAAAATGTCGCATTGAAAGTAGATTGTGGATGATCCATTAATGGAATAAAGAGGGTAACTCTGTTACATGTATCGTTTCGGACAGTGAAAAAAAGATGAAAGAGCATATTAGAAATCCCAATCGCCATTAGCTCTAGAGACGGGAAAGAGACGAACACGCTTGACTAATGGAAAACGCCGTGTTTCATCAAGTATACCCTTATGGGCTAGGCGAAGAATGATTCAGCCCAACAAAACACAAAACCCGTACAAATGGATGAGAAATTAAATGAAGCGCATCGTTTTTAAAAGAATGAGACACGTGTCACGATTTCCTCCCCCTAATTAATGACGTGGCATCATAGGAGAGAGGCAAACATATTTATATATATATACTAGGATCGGCCCGCCCTACGGGCGGGATATACATTATTTGTGATCTAGAATATACTCTATCATAATCTTCATAGTTAACAAATTGAAGTTGCATTTCTTATAAAAAGTAAGGAAATATTAAACATATATAGATATAGATATATAGTTTAAAAAAAATGTTTAAAATACTTTAAATTTTAGAAATCAACAACAATTTACACTTTCTACTTTCCCGTCATTGACAAACTATATTTTTAATTGTTAGGAAAAAGATATTGAATTATATTACAGAAATTATGTATTTTCAATGTATTATACTATTATCATTTGTTGGAAAAAATATATTAATTTTTTTTGGGATTGAAATTGAAATACTAATTAGAGAAAATGGATGAATAAATGTTTTAAATAGATTTGATCTAAGTAGTAAACAATATCAAAACTCTGAGACAATTTATTAATTTTTAGAAAGGTATGATAAATGTGAAATTTATAGAGAAAAACATACTTTATATATAAATATGTGTATTTTTTCTTTCTTTCTTTGAATTATTTTACTTAATTTTCTTTTTGGAAATCAACAACAATTTTACAGTTTCTCAGGAAACAAAAAATTGAATTATTTTGCAGAAAAGTTATAATATAGTGTTATTTTAATTTATTAAGGTAAAACACATTTACATCCACTAACAATATAATATACTTTATTTTTCGGTAAAAATAATATAATATCTACTTGTGGGAATTTACACTTGAATGTAGTATATTTATCCCCTTCTTATTTTCATGCTAATCAGCATGTTCCCATAGTTATAAAATCTAATATAGATTTGTCTGTTTTTATCAAAAATATGAAATCTGTGCAGTGCATACTGCATACACTCGAGAGAGCTTACAAAGACCAACCCATAGTTAATTTACTAACCCTTTGACATCCATATCAAGTACTAACCTAATAAACCCAAATAAAAAAAGCCCAATTAGGATGATTAGAATCATTCACCTAGGAGCCCAAGTGAGATAGATAAAGTCTTGGCTTTGAAATGAAACATCCAACTAATAAAAAAACCTATCGAGAAGTACCATCTCCTCCGCAGCAGTGAATTTGAACAGTCCAGAATCTCGAGAACTCAGACTCATCTGCTCATCCTCATCCACCTCCATATAAGTCACCAAACCATTCATCTTCCCAACCTCCACCTTCATGGTCTCTCTTCTTCACACGCTCTCTCAATCTCTCACTCAATTCAGCATCCAGCCGCAGCTCCAACACAACCACCAGAACCTTATCAACTACCATCTCATCCGCCGTTTCCATCCGACCCCACTCTCTCTTACCTCGATCCTACTACGGTGGTGTCAAAACAGTCACCGTCTCCTCCCTAATTGTCGGGAAGAAAACCATCCTCTTCGCTGTCCCATGATCTTTCACTCCAACCTGCTTAACACGTCCATGGATTCGTTTCCAAAGCCGGAGAGCTCAAATCCAAATCAAAGAAGGCGAGAAACAACGGTATGTGAAGCATGAAATGATGAATTACACGGATACAAACTCAACTATTTATAGTCGTAAATTCACCGACTTGAAAAAGAAGATATTATTGAATGAGAAACGGTAGAATTAATGGGGAGAATGAATGAAGAAGAATGTTAATGACTACGGTTGAATGTAGTCCGTAACGCTTCTGGTTTCTCATTACCGATGAGAAGAACTCCAGCCGACCATCGGAGATTGGCCGTTATTAATCGTCTCTCGAGAAAATATAAAAACCCTAAAAATTTGGAGTCACTATTCTTGAAGAAAACAATAGTGAGAAGACAAAGGTAAATTGGGCTTAACTTCATTTTACACTTTTAGTCCCAACCAAATTTCAACTCGTTTAAAAGCCCATTAGAAACCAAAACGAAATCAGAGTTTTTGTTATATACACACGTGTCACTCTCTCCTTAATTTACTTTCTGAGGTGGCAGCACAGGAGTGAAACCAACATTTTTATATATATATAGATATATAGATTTATGAATCTCGTAGTAAATCTTTTGGAATGTAGGAGATAAGATTCTCTTCACGTATGTATAAATATGAGTTGCCATTGAGCATAATAATACAAGCTAGTTTGATAACCAATTCTACGTGGTATCAAAACCCAGATTCTAAATACCCTAAATTTATAATTAATATGGTCCTTCTGACTGGGTATAAAGATTATATTGACCTTCTCGATCGAATATAACTATCATGCTAAGACTCGCTTGACTGAGTATAAATGTCTTAAAGTTCTTAGATTTCTAACCGATAAAAGTCATCATCTCAAGAAGAGTATTACGGATAAGTATTCTACATCCAAAATTTAACAAGACTTTAAATAATATATAAAGGGTTAGGGTCCCTGTTCGAGATTACGCTAGGCGCTTGTCGGGCGGTCGGTGTGGGCCTAGCGAGTTCCGAAACATCGGGGAGCACGCGGGGCCTAGTTTTATGTACTTTCTTACAATTGTCGGATATAGAGTGTTATATTTTCCAGTTTACGAGACATATACGATAATGTTATAGTGGTATGGTGGTAAAAGTTCTTGACATCAACCTCAGTACCAAGGTTCGAGGCGCGCTTGGCTCATTTTGTTCTTTTTTATTTTTTTTCTTTTAATGAGTGGCATAAATATAAATAACTCATCTTCGTCCCCCAATTTTTTTAGGGTTTTCGACATCTCAAACAGTTTTCATGGCCGCCTGCTTCAATTTTCCCCTACATCAAAGTTTTATGTGATTTCGTATTGTTTATGTCCTAATTATATAAATTTACCACTAAACACACGATTTTGATCATTCAAAAAGAAAAAGAAATTGCAGGCTCCGATTTTCTTGCCGATTATAGAGGAATCGCCACGGTCCACCACCGCCAAACACCTCGGCGGCGCGTAATTGTCCGATTTGGCCGCTTTTTCGAACAGGGGTTAAAGTCAATCCACTTACTTCCGATTGGTTTGAAGTTAAAAGCATGTAATAAACCAGAATTTAACAAATTCCAAGAAGAATCTAGAGAACTTGCTTGAGAAGTTCTTACCGGGACCGAAGTGTCAAGAAGGTCAGAAACTAACGTTTTACCGGTCGTACACGCTACGTTATGAGTAGTGACACTTCGTCGCTTCTTCCCTTTGATTTCGTCGTTATCTTTTATCATTGATTTTAATTTTCAAACAGTTCCTGAAATTTTAATAGATATTGACTCATTTGCTTTTGTGGCCGTTCGCTATGGTTTTGTTATTTAAAAGTAGATCAAATTTTCGGGGGACACATATATTAAGTTCCTATTAAATTCCTATGAAATTTCCGTATATATATATATACGAAATACCCTAGGATAACACTAAAAAAGTTTTGGTCACAAAAATACCCATAAGATTAATTAATCCAAATCGGTTTAGAGTTAAGAGGTGAGAATTTGGAACTGAGGTTTAAATTTTTATAAAATAAAAAATAAATATTAAAAATTTGAAAATAAAAATTTTAAAAATAGTTTCAAAAAATATTTTCGAATTACAAAAAGAAAATTTGAAAAAAAAATTCAAATAAATCCAAAAAAAAAATTATAAAAAAGTTCGAATTTGAAAACATATAATCTAAAACTATAAAAAAATTCTTTTTTTTAAATTTTTTAATTTTTTCTAATTTTTTTAATTTTTTTTAATATCTAGTGTATTAGTGTCATTTTACATATTAAATGAAACTTTTTGGTCATTTTGGTCATTTTTCTCCTTGTGGTGTATTTTTGTAACCAAAACTTGAAAATAGTCTATTTAGGAGAATTGTCATATATATATATATATGTGGGTATCTTATACGACTTGCAATAGTCAGAAATCATCTCTTCTCTCTAAAAATTATATCAGAAATTTCTGAAGCTTCTCTATATTTTTCTTGAGCCATGACCGCGCAGGTACACCCCTTTTTCATATATATATACATTCGCTCTTGAAATGATTATATATAATAAACAGATGGTTGGTTAAACGTTATATATATAGAAACTAATCAGTCATATTTATGTTTTTAAATGACAGAAATCTGTGTTACAATTAAGTGTTCATGAAGAAGGAATCAGGAAGAAAGCGTGGGTAGCCGTTTCTAGGTTTTCAGGTATTTTTTATAAAATTTCAAAATATACAATATGATCACTAATTTTAATAAGGTGGCAAAATTAATATTTTCATAATTTGTTACATTTTTAGGGGTTACTTCGATAGAAATGGATGACAAAACCGGTAAAATGACGGTAGTTGGTGAAGTTGATGTGCCGAGAATCGTGAAGAAGCTAAGGAAGATATGTAGTGCAGAGCTTGTTACAGTTGAAGTTGTTAAACCCTCTGAGAAAAAGCCTGAACCGAAGAAACCGGATGATTTTGTTGCTTATCCATTTTCGATTAACTACCCGTACCCATACCATTCATACTATCCACCATACTGTTATTGTAATTGTGGTGGAGCAACCAAATAATACGTGCAGTTATATAATTTTCCTAGATTTCTTTCAGATAACATAATATAGATTAGCAATGTAACAACTTTTTGATGAAAGCATATTTTTGAGTTAATGTAATATACATTTATGAGTTTATTTTGAAGAGAAAAACACAATTGGTGTATGGTAAATTTATGCTGTATATGCTTTGTTAGCTTTATACTCTTAATCATCTGCAATTTCTGATTTTCTAGCTAGACCTACTTTCTTGCTTGTTCTATAAAAAAACTTTGTTATGCCGGTTGTTCTATTTCATTTTAATTCTCAAACTATCTCAACTGTGAATAATAGAATAGTAGTAAAAAAAATCATCTAGTGATCATTTTTCTCACGAGGTTTCATTCACGTTGACTTTTCTCTAATGCTAAATAATCCTAATTACTTCTAATCTTCTTCACCACAAAGTACTACAGTATATATTACTAAATCAATATGTTCCGAGAATTTGGTTGAATCCGTTCATATTTGGATTATGCAAATTCCATGTAATATATATATACACATTTGACCCCAAAAAAAAAATACATTATGTTGGTTTCAAATTCTGTTTTTTTTATGATAAACAAATTGTAGGTCTTAAACCCATATTATATATTAAAACGAAGTCACAACTTTGATTCATGTGTGATTTTTTTTTTTAATGGACCTAATGGACCTATTCCTAGAAAGTCATGTTACGTATAATCTCTAATCTTATCATTTAAATTTTGGGCCTACCAGATATTTTTATTAGGCTATCAATAATTGGATTTAAACAGTAGATGATCCATTGGATTTATAGATAGTATAAATTAAATAGATATAATTTAATGATGTAATACTATACCTCTGTATGTTAATTATTTAAATATTTGTCGATGTTAACTTTTAAAATTATAAAGATTTTCTTTTATATATTAAAACAGAAGTCACAACCTTGATTCATGTGTGATTTTTAAAAAAATTGACATATTCCTAGAAAGTCATGTAACATTTAATCTCTAATCTTTTCATTTAAATTTTGGGCATACCATAAATTTTTATTGGGCTATCAATAATTGGATTTAAACAATAGATGATCCATTAGATTTATATATAGTATAAATTCAATAGATATAATTTAATGTTATAATACTATACATCTGTATGTTAATTATTTAAATATTTGTCGGTGTTAACTTTTAAAATTATAAAGATTTTTTTTAAATAACAAAAATCATATTATCTAACAATGATTAATCTTTACTACCTTAAACCAATGAAAAAAAAAATTAAACTATATAGTTTATTTTAAAAATTAAACAAAAACTAAATGTTTAAATTATTTACTCGATAATATAAATCTATGAAGCGAAAAGTTTAATTTTTTAAAAACTTTCTAAATTTGTGAAATGTTACAATATTTTTGAATATGGCAATAAAACAATATTTTACTAATCTTTATATATATAGTTACGATTTTAATAATGAAATAATAATCCAAAAATATATATATAGAAGAAGATACAAATACATGTGAAAGTTTGAAACAATCTATTCAATGAAAAAATATACCGTAAACTTATTATGTTTTAAAAATTGATAGACACATATATATTATAATATATACCAATTTAGAATTGAAAACAAAATGTTTATATAAAAATAAATGAAAATAAAAATCTGCGCGGTTGCGTGGATCGAGATCTAGTAATCTTTAATCTTCAAAAAATATGATTTAAAAAGCATTATGTATGAAAAGAGGTTATTCTCAGCAACAAAAAAATCAAACATTTTACATTATCATTAGGCCATGTTGGGTTTTACGTTGTCTATTCGATTGTAGAGAAAACGTAAACATTTGTGAACTATGCGAATGAGATAATTTAGCAATGAAGAAATCGAGAAAGAGTCAAGGTCGAAAGTCTTCTTTCACAACTAAAAAAAAAATTTACTAAACGAAAATTAGTCTTAAGAAAAATTTGTAAAATTAGCCTAAAAAAAAATAATTTCCCTTTTTCTGAAAATTACACCATCTAAACTTGTTAAAAAAGTTCTCATGACCGTATTAATGATTAGTAATACCTTTAAACACAGAAAAAAAAAATTTCAACGTATAAAACTAAATGAAATTCAACTATTTGTATAACACATTAAATTAAGTGTTGTCTCTATCCATCATCAAATCAAGACAAAGAAGAAGGCTTTGCCCATGCTGTTCAAAACCTATACATGATGTATATTCCTGTTTGATCCAGAGCCTATACATGATGTATATTCCTGACCATGGAGAGATTGTTGGTGAGGAGACCAGGTGGTAATAAGTGGGGGCTGAAATAAAATATGGCTGGGCTTTGAAGATACTTCAGGAAGGAGTATTGATGGAGAGGTAGACCAGTGTGTCATCAGTCACACACACCAAGCTGGAGCTCCACATGCATTGCAAGAACCGGTTGAATTAAGCGCAGACCATTTGGTTGTTGAGCTCCTGGTTCAAAAGACACACAAGGGGCAGTGAAGAAGAGATCAAAGGAGGAACCAGTTGACTTAAGTGCAGCTGTAGGGGTGACGCGCTCCTGGTTTCAAGACTCAGTGTTGCTCACTTCCAAGCTTGGTCCTTCACTCATTTTTTTTTGGATCAAGCTTGAGGAGGGGTAATGGTGAGCTATCCTAAAGGTCCAAGTCGTCAATTGCCTCAGTTACCTCTAAAGCCATTGCAATAAGAATTCAACAAGGACAGCAACAACTTGGTGTTAGAACAGTTACCTTCTGGTTGAGAAGCTACGGATCAGCTTCTACATGGAGTTAGAACAGTTACCTTCAGTGGAGAAGCTATGGATCAGCCCAAGGCATGAGTTAGAACAGTTACATTGTGGTTGGGAAGCTTTGGATCATCTTTTACATGAAGTTAGAATAGTTACCTTCAGTTGGGAAGCTATGAATCAGCCCATAGCATGTGTGCTTGTGCCTGATTGATGAAGCTTCAAAAGAGGCTACAATAGAGATTTCAAAGTACTTGGAGCTCTTTGTAGTAGAAGCTGGTGGTCCATAAACCCCTTTGAAGATGGCGAGTAGTCAGAAGAGAGGGGGAAACACAACCGGCCTAAAGAAGAGTCTGAGATGTTGGTGTGTGCAAGTTGTGGAGTTCATATTTGCAGCACAAGTTAGACTATGATCCAGAGTCTAAGGACTCCACCATGAGTTATCTGAAGTTCCTTAGACTCACTGGCTAATCCCTAGGCCTTGTTGAACTCTACTATTTTTCCCTTAGCAAGTTTTCTCACAAGGTTTTCTTGCTAAGGTTTTTAATGAGGGAGCTTCTTCAAGGTTCCAAGCTTTTCCAAGGATCTCATATGGTCAAGCTTGAGGGGAAGTGTAGAAATGAAGAAGGAAGAAGCAATGAGTTAGTTGTTGGAATGAAGAAAACATGGCCAAAGGAAAAGAGTCATTGCATGATCCAAGCCAGCCTATCCATGGGAATTCATCCACGAAATTCATTCACAGAAACCCATCCACGGCAACCTATCCACAGATTTTGTCTGTACATTCTTGTGTTGGGCAAATTGATTGGAGAAGTCTTGAGTACGTGGGGAAGGCCTAATATGACTGTTTGGAACCTCCAAAAGTCAAGATAGAAGTTAGAGACAAAGAGAGTTTGAAATAGAACTGTTGAGAAAAAAATGTACTCTATTATCCAACATTTGGAGAGAGAGAAAATCTCAGCCTTTCAATTCAAATTCTCACATCCCTAAATCTCATTGTAATCAATTTCAATGTAAGCTGAAAGTGAGGAGTTTCCCTTTCTTCTTCACTATTCTCTTTCTTCTTGATTACTCTTTACTCTCGTACTCTTTCTGTTTACTCTGTTTCTCAATATCCATTTACTCTCATACTCTGTTTCTCCTTTGCTCACTCTCACATCCTAATCTATTTTTTCTTACAACCACATGCATGCAAGTACACACATGCCAAAAGCCAACCTAAGCCTTGAGATCCAATCATTTAAATCAAAATTTGCAACTGAGAATCCAAGCTTAAACCAAAAAAAACTTCACAAACTAGTGAAAGTAGAAATCATAAAGCAATGAAAAAACCCGACTGATGTCGTGTGGTTGTTGGAGCCCACAAACGTCAGCAGGAAAACAGAGTTTGTCTTTAGGAGATTTAGAGAGAAGAGAGAGCAAGTTTAGAGAGAGGTTAAAGTAAATAATATATATGAATGTTTGTCTCATTAGAAATCATAGTTTTCTAAAATAGAGAATCAATCAAGCAAATCAGCTTCATGGATAATATGGAATGGAGACTTGATTCATACTATTGTCATCAATTCATAGACCTGATTCAGTGTTTCCGTTGTATTTCTTTATAGTAGAAAATATTAATTCTTCTATAACTGGAAATCAAAGAAAAATTAGTTTACCTCCATTCCAAAATATGGTTTAGATGATATTATAAAGAATATATAAAGAATACGATATATAGTTTAATTTAATATCTAGTAGGTCCCGTTGGTCCAATGGTTTGATCAAAAATTCATTAATGCTTCTACACTAAGAGGTCTGAGTTTCGATTCTCAGAAAAAACGAAATTATGCGAATTAATGGAGAACCGACTTACAAGAGAATTGCAGCATAGCACAAGGAATACTGTCAAGGGTAAATTCGATAGGGCGGTTCAGGTGATGCAGCCAGACGTGAATCTTGATAAGACGGATAAAATTGTCGGTTGTAGAATAGTCTGTAATATTATTCCAAATTTATAATAACATAATATATCTAGCATTAAAAAAAAATTAAACCAATTAAAAAGACAAACATGACGACAACTTTTCATAAATTCTCATTTGAAAATCTTTTTTCCTTTCTCTTTTTTTTTTTACTTTTCTTTTTACTATATCTTGGTGAGATCTTCCCAATGAATATATTTTTAGATAAAAAAAATGGTGAAATTTGCTGTTCTCTACTCTTTGTTTGAACACACAAGACTATAACTTTTGGTACACGGTAGATTTCATCAGTGGGATAACAATGTTTTCTTTTTTTGAAAGAAGATCACAATGTTTTCAATATTAGAACTATGTCTAAAACTTAAAAAAAAACGTTAGATGCCATCTTTTTACTTAGTTTCGATTTTAATAGAAGGTTATAAATTATTTATTATATGAGAATAAGTTTAGTTTCGAAAAAAAAAGAAAGAGTAGTTTCCAAATTTGAACAACCAAACCGCCGAAAAAAAAATCAAACCAAATAGGTATGAACCAAATCAACCTGAATTATTTGACATACCCAAAAAAAACTAAAATCATATTCAAAAAGACTGAAAACTAACCTAAACTTACTAAGAATATGTATATTATTAAAATCTGAATCCTATCCAAAACCGATTTACATCATACCAAACCGATTCATATTACCTGTAACCAAAATTCTGGAAAACTGAATAACCCCAATCAAAACTGAAATCCGGATTCAAATATTCCTACTTTGGAGTTTGGACCATTCGGATTATGACTATCATTATCATTTGCCATCCTCCTAAATCACCATCGTTTTGGATAAGACATCCAGAATCGAGGATAACTCTAAGAATCTAAGATTTGATTACGAACAAAAATATCAAACAAAAACTGACGGATACAGATTAATTTATGTACTCACAAGTGCCAAGAGGCAAAAACATCAACATTACTGATCTTCTTTCCACATCTCTACCCAGTTCTCCTTTGCCTCTTCGAGTCCGAAAAGAGAGTTAGTCTTGGTCGGATCTAGGTTTGTGGACAAGCTCCCATATGCGATCCCAAGAGCAGACGCACCAAAGGTCACGAGCGTGGTCAAAAATGGAACCCACAAAGGCACGTCCCAGACGTTTTTATCCTTCAAAATATCAAGTAGTTTCAATACTGCCACTCCCAAGCCCAGTGGTGTCCCCACAGACACCACGATCCTCCCCATCATCCTCTCGAACACTTCTTGAGGTATCGGCGGGTCGTCTTCCGGGTCTGAAGGCTGAAACCCCTTAGGGCTAGCGTGGAGCCTAGATTCACATCTGATCCTGTTGTTGCTAGAGATTAGGGTTTTTGGATCTTGAGGTTTGCTTTTGAAAATTGTTCTTGAGAGAAATGATAATGGTGGTGAGTGGTGTGAGCACAAGAGAGCTCTCATCTTCTTGCTTCTTTCTTCTTCTTCTACTTCTAATGTTTTATTTCTTTTTAGTATTCATTTGTGCATTTTATTATTCGCCTTGTAATACATGTAGATAAGGTGGCAAGTTTTGTTTGTATCTTTAAGATATTATTTTCTTAGCCACACCACAGACACACATTTCCTACTGTTTATCCTTCTTTCCAAGAAAATAATTCCCAGAAAACAAAAAAGAGAATTCGTTGGAATATTTTTTCGAATTATGAAGTTCAAAAATATGAAAATGAATGTTCTAAAGTTTTTAAAATTCATCTTTCTACACTTCATTAGCAATCCATATATAGCAGATCTTCATTAGCAATCCATAGTAGAATCACAAAAACCATAAGAAAAAACAATTAGAAAACAATTGCCTACCTTAGAGATGTTTCGGAGGGGAGCTGTTGAGGAACTTAGAACATAAGTTCTTCATTTAAGTCTTGGAAACTAAGGTTTCTTTTCAAAATTTCCTTCATGAGTCCAAATCAAAGATTAATTTTTAATAATTATGGGCGGACCTTTAACCTTTTTAATGGTTTGATTAAATTTTAAAAGTAATAAGTAGTTATATATAATTGATTCATTTTATAATATCAGATATTTTTGATATTAGAAATAATAAAATTATTATTAAAACTAAGGTATATAATTAGTTAAAAATTGTCTCAAAAATAATAATGCAAGATAAAAATATAATTTAATAAATATAACTAAATATGATATGTTTTTAGTAAAAGTTGTTAAAAATATAAATATATAATGCATAAATACATATACCATCTATTATATAATAATTGTATTTTCTACCAATAAATTAAAATAAGTAGATTAATGAAAGTATATCACTTTTGTAGCATCTATACTATTAAAGCAAAATCTTTTTTAGGATTATGTCCCTGATTTTTTTAATTAATTACAAAAATTGCCATTAACTTTTTGAATTTTTTAAATGGTTTTCAGCCACATTAATTGCACCAGTCAGAAACAAGTATTTAAAAACGAATTTACAAGCCCATTTTGGTAGTAAAAAAGGTTGGGATTTCAAGCCCATTTCGACTTTATTAGAAACCCAATCATATTACAATTATTTTTATGTATACTTCAAAGATCTATACTAAAATCGATTTATGACATATATGCTATTTACATAGTATTAGCACTTTAACCATGCCAAAAATATGAATATAATTTTTTATTAGTACTTTCCGTTTGTTTCTTTTTTGGTAAGACCATACGGTCATATGTCGAAGAAGCTGGATTACTTGTGGGTGGGTTTCACGAATTCGATGTTCATTTAAATACTTGATTTTTTTGACCAAAAAAAAAATTAGAAAACCCATTTTAAAAACAGTAAAACATAAAAATGGATTCAAAATTTTGTTTGTATTTCTTTTAATCACCTTTTAAAATATTCTACGAAAAGATATTTGGGATTTAATAGTTTACAATAAACTAAAAATATTAATACAAGGAACTATTTTTTAAAAACAACTCTTCAGAATTACTTTGTATTACTATAAAACATCAGCATATTAAAAAAATTAGTTATCAAATAACACATAAGGTTACAATTAACAAATATTTAATTTTTTTAATTTGATTTTTAAAAGAAACAAATCTCGCGCTTTTAAAATATGAGTCATTATATATATTATTATATTTGTATCTCAATACATATCATCCTAAATATATAAAATAATTACTACACATATAACAAAAAACAATTATAAAAATATAAATGTTATAAATATAATATGTTATAAAATGATATTTTTAGAAAGAGTTAATCCCGCGCTTTGAAAGCGCGGGTCAAAATCTAGTATTGTTGTTATAGCTACTGTTTTATTATTAATTAGTAGATTTTGGAGAAAATTACATGTTTACCAATTCATACTACCACTTTTCATTTTTACCACCATTAAAATGACATTTTTAAAAATACATTCTTCATTAAGTGACAAAAGACTCTTATGTCCTTGTACTTTATATATATAATAAATAAATATTTAAATAAATAAAAATCAAAAAAAATATTTTTTTTTTTCGAATTATACTATTTCGAAATTCAAACTCTAAACCCTAAACCATCAATCCTAAACCTTTTTTTTAAATATGAACCCTAAACCCTAAACCATCAATCCTAAACCCTATTCTTTTTTAAATACGAACCCTAAACTCTGAAATATCAACTCTAAACCCTAAACCCCGAAACATCAATTATAAACCCTAAAACCCTAAACATTCAACTCCAAACCCTAAACATTCAACTCTAAACCCTAAAACATCAACTCTAAACCCTAAGCCCTAAACTTCAACTCTAAACCCTAAACTATCAACACTAAACCCTAAACTATCAACACTAAACCCTAAACCCTAAAAAGTAAACTCTAAACCCTAAACCCTAAAAAATTGACCCTAAATCCTAAAACATCACCTCTAAACCCTAAACCTTCAACTCTAAACCCAAAACTCTAAAATCTAAATCCTAAACCGTAAACCCTAAACCCTAAAACCCTAGAGTTGATGTTTTAGGGTTTAAATTTGAAGGTCTAGGGTTTTAGGGTTTAGGGTTTACGTTTAGGGTTTAAAGTTAATGTTTTAGGGTTTAGATTTGAAGGTTTAGGATTTTAGGGTTTAGGGTTCGAATTTCTAAAAAATATAGGGTTTAGGGTTTAGGTTTAGGGTTTAGGTTTAGGGTTTAGGTTTAGGGTTTAGAGTTGATGTTTTAGGGTTTAGATTTGAAGGTTTAGAGTTTAGGGTTTAGAATTGATGTTTCGGGGTTTAGAGTTTAGAGTTGATGTTTCATGGTTTAGGGTTTCGGGTTTAGAGTTGATGTAGGGTTTAGGGTTTAGAGTTGATGTTTCGGGTTTAGGGTTTAGGGTTTAGGGTTTAGAGTTGATGATTAAAGGTTTAGGGTTGATGATTTAGGGTTTAGAGTTAATGTTTTAAATTTAGATAAGTTAACCAAATGTTTTTTTTTGTCAAAGTTAATCAAAAGTTTATAAATGTCTTTTACCCTTCATTAAAGATGAAGGTAAAAGTGGTTAGTGTAAATATGAAAAGTGGTACTTTGAAAATAGTATTTTGAAAATGGTATTTTGAAAATGGTATTTTTGGCAATTTCCCTAGATTTTGATCCTTGCTTAGAAATCACATATTTGTTTTTCACTTCTTGATCCAAATTTTATTTAAAGATAACTATTATTTTTTAATTTGGATCTTAGAAATTGAGTTTTAATGTTTTATCAATTTTTTTCTTTCAAAGTGTGGTATTTGTTCGGAATAGATTTAAAGATGATATGTGTGATTTAATAATATAGATATTCTATATTGTAGACCAATGTGTTTTCATTATTAAAATGTAATAACATTATGAATTGTCAGTTTTAAATTGAAAATGATTTTCTCTTGTCATATATTTGTATCTTAGTTCTAACCATCAAACTAAATTATTTTTAATCCCTATTCGATTTAGAAGCTATACCTATTTTTTATCCGTTTTTTCAAAGCGCGAGTTTCTTTTTTTGTTGACTATTTTGATAAAATTCGCACAATTTTATAACTTTTTATTAGAAATAAATAATTTAAAAGTTTTTATATTATAATGTTTGAGTTTCAAGCAATATTTTCATATCTGATCCATATCCGTGGTCAAATTGGTAGACCTGGCGCCTTGTATATAATTTGGTTTGAATTTAATGAAAAATTCGTTAATTAAAAATTTAATAGACCGGTAAAAACCCAAAAATCCGCTATTATCCAGTTGGAAAATGATATACCGCTTGGTCAAATTTTATACAATCCCGATGGACTAGAATCATACTGTTGTAGTACGTTGTTATATTGTAATTTTGAGTAAATATGTTTTAAAGAATAAACACACGTGGTTAAATCTGTTTTCCTACTGATTTGTGTATATTAAAAGTATCGTTTGTGAATAAATAATTTCAAAAATATATAATTCTAATGTATTGTATGTTTATGGTATAGTATCACCACTAAAAGTTTGATTTTATGGCCTATAGTTAATATTAAATTTATTTTATGTATATAAAATGATTTTTCAAATGAAACAAATGAGTTTTTAAATATGTGTATTTAGTTAATGAATAATCATAATTATTACGATCTAAACCCATGATTTATTTGAGTTGTATTTGTAGTTATAGATCCAAAACCAAAATACTATAATGGCATTAATGAAATTTAAAATCTATACTAATAAAAGGGACTTTTTGAAGCTCAAGAGATTGTCCACATCAGCGAAAAAAACTTCTTCCAAAAAACGACACGTAGCATTTTTTTTTTTTTTGTAATTGTCCTTAATGTAATATTACCATTTCATATAAAAAATTAAATAAATCTATACTAATAAAAAGGACCTTTTGAAGCTCCAGAAAGTGTCCATATCTGCGAAAAAAACTTCTTCCAAAAAACTACACGTGGCAATTTTTTTTCGTAACTGGAATTTGGACATGGTGGTCATAACACCCACTTGACGATGTAGGAAAACAGATAATATAAATTAAATGGTGAGAGTAATTAGTGATTAGTGAAAAATAAAACGAGTAATAAACATGTTATCAAATAGGCCCAAACGCAAAAAGAAATTAAAAAAAAATGTTGAAAATTTATAACATGTATAATATTCAATGCGGTTTTTAAGTTCTATAAAATTTAAAACATTATTCCTCTACTTTAGTTTCTACTTTCTACATGTAGAATGTAACTAATTTGACGAGAAGCGTATAAGTATATTTTTTTTTAAATTAGTTACATAACTAACTACAAATCAAATGCATGGTTTACTTATATATAATAAAATCTATATATTTTATAAACATAAATAAGTATATGGAAACATCATATTTTAGCTATATTTATATATAAAAATTAAAAATTTATAATGCTTTTATTCATATTTAAAATTAATTGAAAAATTAAACTAAGTTATCAGTTTATAATATCTTTATTCATATTTTTATAATTTTTGATTCAAATCCACGCATAGACAAAAGGAACCGAGAACAAAATTTAAAAGAGATTCTCATATATCTGTTAAAACTGGTCTTAACTAATGGTCAATTGTAGGTTGTTTTCTTACATATTACAACTAAAGCTGGAATGACAATCATTCAAAAAAAAGGTTACATCTTCTAAAATTGAAGAACATAGTGTACAAAAAACTAAAATTTAATAAATAAAATTGATAAAAGCCCAAAATAATTTGTAAGTATATAGTTTTACTTTCATCACAAATTAAAAAAATGTTACTGATTAAGTTTTAAAAATATTTTAAAATTAAATAAATATAAAATTTAAAAGGCAAAAGAAAGATTTGTTTTGTCTTAGAGCCCGTACTAGTGTTGAATCGGTCCTGATCACAATTTAATTGTTGTCAACGTATGTTAACTATAAGTTTATAACCTTATATGAGAAAACATGTATTTATATATTATAACTAACGATTGCTATTACAACATTCCTCTCTTGATCCTTTCCAAATACTCTCTACCATATTACCAGAGACTATTGATTTCATACAGTAGTTAAATTATTATAATTAACCTTTTCAGTTGTCATATACAATGACGATAAACACATTCAACTTTCTAAAGTTATGCATGCAAATCATATTTTTTGGTTACATAAAGACTGTACACAAAAATTTTAGTATCAAAATTTAAACTAATTACTAATATACTGCAAAGCACCAAACAAAAAACACAAATATATCAAACTTAAGATCAAAATGGTCAATGATATAACTAATAAAGTTTTCAAAAAAACACAAATGAGAAAAATAGTTCACATTCTAATTAAACATCAAAATAATATATATTTACAGGCATTATCCGCGCGTAGCGCGGAAAAAAGTTCTAGTAATAATAAAGATAGAAATGTATATCTCTAACTACCGCTAAACGTAATAGATGAATTATGATACTTTCATGAATATATAGTATATAGGTGTTTCTCCCGGACATAAATATCCACACATGCAAACATAAATATTTTATAATTATTTATTAATATATGCATTACTAATTAAGAGACTATAATGATAAATTATTATTTATGTTTTTTGAAAATTCTTATATATTATTTTTTTTTGAAAATTTCTTTGTATACTATACTCATCATTTAAATAAATTTTAGAATTCACTAAATATTATTTTTCAGTTATATAATATAAATTTTACTTGATTATTATTTAATTATATATTTTCTGTTTCTTAATTTTAAATTTTTGATTAAAAGATATTTTTGGTTAACAACACAATATCTATAGGAAGTATCTTTTTATTTTAAAATATATTTTTAAAATTTTGGATAATTCTTATTATATTAATTTTAATTACCTATGTTATCAAGAAAGTAAACTCTTTTTTATTTTAGCTAATTAATATATTTTATTCATTATGTGTATAAACGATATTATATGCTCTAACTTTTAACATGAGAACACAAATGTCAAAAAATCACTTCGCAAATAAAATTACCTATCAAAAAATTAAACTCATTTTAGCTAACTAATATATTTTATTCATTATGTGTATAAACGATATTACCCGCTCTAGTTTTTAACGTGAGAATTCGAATGTCAAAAATCACTTCGCAAATAATAGTATAAATATTATACATGAAACATTATGATGCAAATATATAATAGATACACAAAAACCCACTAAATTCGAGTGAAATATGATGTATATTTGTCCAAAAAAATATGATGTATATATAATCTGATAAACATTTATACTAAACACACTAACACAGAGTTTCATAGTCCATTCTTGATCTTTTTAATAACTTTCACACATTATTCCAACTATCCAAAATTTTATTATAGGTCAAAACTTTAAACATATTCCTGATTTTGGGAAAGCATAGTATAAAATAAAAAGGTGGTTTGTGGAGACGACACTTCTTTATTTGGGAACACCGCTCAATATTGCTACTGCGGCTAAGTGGCAAAGACCTACCCCTACTGTTTCTTTCCACTTTTCATGCCCCGTGTGGCCCCAATAATGAGAGCCCATGGGCCCAAAACTTTTCGAGATTCTCTTCTCTCACTCGTCCTCAAGTCTCATCATCTTCATTGCAATTATTGGCGATTTAGTAAATCTCTATACCATTAGTGAACGGGTAACATTACTAATATCTATTCATTACGATTTAGAAACATAATATGTAAAGTTTCATTTTATTTTATAAAATGATATTGCAGTGAAAAAAAAGTTACATATTTCTACTCATTTCAATCAAATTCACAAAAGTCATGAACTCTATTAAAAGTTGATTTTATAATTCACTAACTAAACATAATTATCGGTGCAATCATCGAGACGGATTACATTAAGAAAGCGTATTTTAGCTGCTAAATCATATGCATGGTAGCATAACATGCGCTTCCAAGAGAAAGCAAATTGTTTTTAAATAAAATAGAATAAGAAAATGGAGAAAGAGAGAGACAATGGCAGAATCGTAAAGTTAACAGGACGCTTTCTGTGACCTGTCGGGGAGTAGATGTCTATACATATGTAGCGTGTATATATAGATTCATACATGTATATACAATTTGCCAAATACAGTACTACCGTTTTTTTTTAAATTCATAGTCAGTAGTCTATTTTAAGGTTAATCTAATGTATAGTGATTTGTGTTTAAACCCCAAAGAGGAAATAATTTACTTCTAATTATTGATTATAAGAAATATTAATCTAAGTATATTTATTCAAATAAATAAAGAAGAGAAAGCTCTTGCTTTTGTTTATCACACAAGTTTTTATTTTTCCTCTTCTTCATCTCATCTCTCTCTCTCTCTCAGAAAGTGTTTTACTGTTTTCTCTAAATCACTATATGCATCAACAGTTACTCCACATTCATCATACTTGAGAATGTCTGAATCCGTAGCAGCAGAGCATGATTACATAGGTTTGTCCATGGAAGCAGCACAAATGTCTGACAACAAAACCAAAACCAGAGACAACAACAACAAAAACGACGACGTTCTGAATTTCAAAGCAACCGAGTTAAGACTCGGTTTACCCGGTTCTGAGTCACCGGAGCGAGTTGACCAGCGGTTCTTGTCTCTCGAGCTCATGTCCAGTGTCAGGTGCCAAAAGGGTGTTTTCCGACGCCATTAACGGGTCTACCAAATGGGTCTTCTCTCCTGGATCCGCTACTGATGTCAAAGACATTAAACCGGCCGTTCCGGTTAAGGAGAAGAAGAGCTCTGCTGCAGCAGCACCTCCAGCTTCCAAGTAAGATATTAAAAAAAAAAAGCTCTCTCCTTTCTACTCAGACATCTCTGTTTTAGAGCTTTAATGATGTTTATTTGATGGAGCAGGGCACAAGTTGTGGGTTGGCCACCGATTAGATCATTCAGGAAGAACACAATGGCTTCTTCTCAATCTCAGAAACAAGGTGGTGGTGATAATAATAACTCAAGAGACTGAAGGAGAAGCAAAGTCTGGAGCTGAGCCTTGCTTGTATGTTAAAGTGAGCATGGAAGGTGCTCCTTACTTGAGGAAAATCGATCTCAAGACTTACAAGAGCTACGTCGAGCTCTCTTCTGCTCTTGAGGAGATGTTCAGCTGCTTCACTACTGGTATTGTTGTTTATAAGTCTCTTTCATTGAAGATAATAATACATGTGAGTGTGACTGAGTTGTTTCATTTTCTACAGGTCAGTTTGGGTCTCACGGAGGGTGTGGCCGAGATGGGTTAAACGAGAGTCGTTTGACCGATCTCTTGCGTGGTTCTGAGTATGTTGTTACCTATGAAGACAAAGACAGTGTCTGGATGTTGGTTGGTGATGTCCCTTGGGAGTAAGTCTTTGATTGTGCTCAATTTTAGAAACCACTAAGATCAATCAACAACTTAAGCTTAACCGAAGAAGGATATATCAATGAAACTCTTTACTGTGTTTTCTCTGCAGAACGTTTATATGCTCCTGCAAGAAGCTGAGGATCATGAAGAGCTCTGAGGCTATAGGCTTAGGTTAGCCTTCCTTCTCTAAACTCTTGCTCTAAGCATAAAACTTTTCTTCAGAGAAAGAAACATATCAGTGATAAATAGCTCAGAAAGGATACCACTTGGTCCCTTCCGAACTCTTGAAACACTAAGAACTGTCCTATAACACAAATCTTGTTTGTTTTGCAGCTCCAAGGGTGATGGAGAAATGCAGAAGCCGGAACTAGTTGATGATATATGAATTTGTTTTCTAAGTATTCTTGTGTGTGTGTTTGTGTGCTAAGAGTGATGTTTGATCTTTGTTTAAACAGCCTCTCTGTCTCTAATCCATCAAATGGGTTTGTTTGTGTATGTGTGTTTTTGCTTAGTGAGACTTCATAACTCATATGTATAAAAAGATTGTTAGTGTGTAAACCAGCTGCGTTTTAAAACTTCATATCGATGCAATCTCTCTCTGGTTTGGTCCCGGCTAACCAAATGATATACCTAAAAGTCGCAGTGAAGCAAAAGTTGGAACATTCTCTGGTTCAGAGTTTACGTTGAAGTGATATCTAATTTGATTGAACTATTGGATTCAAACGAAGTGATACGGATAATCATACTATTACTAAACATGTACAAAGGGTTTAAAACACGCACACCACAGTTCCAAAATACTATAATGGCATTAATGAAATTTAAATCTATACTAATAAAATGGACCTTTTGAAGCTCAAGAGATTGTCCACATCAGCGAAAAAAACTTCTTCCAAAAAATGACACGTAGCATTTTTTTTTTTTAATTGTCCTTAATGTAATATTACCATTTCATATAAAAAATTAAATAAATCTATACTAATAAAAGGGACTTTTTGAAGCTCCAGAGAGTGTCCATATCTGCGAAAAAACTTCTTCCAAAAAACGACACGTGACATTTTTTTTTTGTAATTGTTCTTAATGTAATATTACCATTTAATATAAAAAAATTAAATAAATAAATTCGAAAATTAGAATATGAAAATATACAATATAAGAAAATATACAATATTACATTTTTTTACGTTTAGTTTACAAAAATCTATACTAATAAAAGAGACATTTTGAAGCTCCAAAGAGTGTCCACATCAGCGAAAAAAATTTCTTCCAAAAAACGACATGTGGCATATTTTTTTTTTGTAATTGTCCTTAATGTAATATTACCATTTCATATAAAAATTAAATAAATAAATTCGAAAATTAGAATATGAAAATATACAATATAAGAAAATATACAATATTACATTTTTTACGTTTAGTTTACAAAAAGGTTAAAGAAATAAACTTGAAAATTAAAATAAGAAAATATACAATATACCTTTTGAAGCTCCAGAGAGCGTCCACATCAGCGAAAAAAACTTCTTCCAAAAAACGACACGTGGTATTTTTTTTTTGTAATTGTCCTTAATGTAATATTACCATTTCATATAAAAAATTAAATAAATAAATTCGAAAATTAGAATATGAAAATATACAATATAAGAAAATATACAATATTACATTTTTTTACGTTTAGTTTACAAAAAGGTTAAAGAAATAAACTTGAAAATTAAAATAAGAAAATATACAATATAAGAAATGATAATATTAAGTTAAATAAATAAACTCAAAAATTAGAATAAGAAAATATAAAATATAAGAAAATAATAATATTACATTTTTTATATTTAATTTTACAAAGAGGAGTGTCCATGTTAGGATGCAAATCTTTTTTCCAAAAGAAGTCATGTGGCTCATTAAATCATATGACTGAAAATAATAATTTTGACCGGAATAAACCAAAAATAAGCAATCTCTATTTCTTACGGTTCAAACAATCTTCCATAATGTAATATTACCATTTCATAATATACAAAAAAATTAACAAGAAATTAAAATAAGTAAATATACATTATCAAAAAAAAATACAATAAATAAATATACAATAAAAGAAATGTGTTGTGAACGAAGGGTTTGAGACTGAATATTTCGTGTGTATTATTAATCATCAAAAGGGGTTCCTTATATAAGGATTACAAGATAGAGATAAATGGAAAGAGTATTTATCCTAATCCTACATGAAATAGGAAATCTACTAAATACATAAAAGGAAAGATAACATCTAATAGGAAAAAGGAAAGATGGTTTCCTTTTCTCTCTAAGCCGCCTCTCTCTCCTGTAGTCGGCTCTCCCTCTCTCTCCTCTTGGACACGGCTGTGGTTGGGCCTGGTCGTGGCCTGATAGGCCATCTCTTCTTGTCTTGGTTAATGGCAATCCACATTGCTCATAACACTCCCCCTTGGATGCCATAACCATACAGGATTTGTAGTACGCTTAATGTTGCCTCATTAAAACCTTATCAGGAAAACCCAGTGGGACAAAACCATGATGAAGGAAAAAGAGTACAACACGCACTACTCCACCTGATGTGAACCTCGGTGTAGGTTCTACATACTACGCATCTTGATGCGTGATCTATCCTGTCTGTGTAGGAAGGGAGTAATCGGCCAGTTTCATTAATGCACCGTAATTAAGACCTCTTAGGTCGTTTCTCATGTCCTTTGACACTGAGTGTCCCATTTAAAGCATGTGTGTTAAGCAATGTGAACCACATTTTCCTCGGGAATCACATGTTGGTCTTTGTAAAACGTGTTTGCATGTATTCATGATTCAGACGTGATCATCTACTTCTATACTCTTTACTTTTGGTTAACTATGATAACCATTCTGCCATGTTTCAATCTGGTCGATCAATGTCCAGTCCATAGACCACGTCCATACATGTCCACTTATTAATCTTATGAGTGTTCAATGATTATTGGTTTGAGGTTTTATAATCTCTTATCATGGCTCTTCGGCCGAACACACTCTCATGTATCTCACATGTGGACATCAATTTCTTTGCTTTAAGTAATGTCTTATTCCTTGCATTCATATCTTAATGACGCCTAATGACCTTAGGTCATAGATCTCATAAGCTTTATGGGCTACAATACTTCTTTGGTATCCGACAGATTAGATGTCTCCTTTTAATCTTATGACAAAGCTTTATGGAGTTCATACAGCAGCAGACCATTCTGCTGTGCTGGATCCTTAAGGGATCTAATGTCGGATTGCAACCTGTGGTTGATCTTTAGTTTCTATTAGCCCGTGACCAAGAAGAAGGGTCAGACGCCTTTTAGGTCTAAAGCCGGACGTGTCTAGAAAATTTGGACGCTCTTTGCTGAAGAGCTGGATGCCCTAGGACGGACAGAGTCGGACGTCTCTAGTTTGAAGGACCGGACGCTCTCAGCCAATGTGCTGGACGCCTACAGATGTTTTGTATCATTCTTTTAACCTATTTTAGGTTTAGTATAAGCACAAGGAATTTCTTTATAAATTCTCATATGTATATGGACTGTTATTGGATTGTCTTTTACACAACTCCAAGATCAATGATCATGTGTGATCAATTTCTTTTATATACTTTATGCAGCTGCTTTTGCTTCAGTCCATGAATCAGCTTAGGAACAAAGCTGTTCTATTATCTTATCTTATCCAGTGATCCATATGCTGCTTACTACATTTAGTGTATCTATTTTCTTTCTTATGACCAGACTTGGTTTAATATCGAAAACCTGTAGCATCAATCACCATATAGGAGTTCATCTCCTTATAATCTGTTCCTTTGATCTCTGTGAGTACCTTGTGTAAACAAGCTATGATCTAATGCTGTTAATATGAAGACATAGACACTCTAGTCCACGTGATCATGTGTCCTCTCTCACGGTTTCTTTATCTCACAAGATCCATCTATTTCACTGGTTTATCAGATGGCGTTTCTGTATATGTACATGGCCAATACGCTCATCTCTCTTTAGATACTTTGAACCTCCACGTTTATCTTTCTATTCTTTATAATCTTTATGATTCTATGATTGTATGATGAGTACTCATTCGTGGGTACATGATCCTCGCTTATGTTCAAGTGCTATTCTCTTATGTATCTTTATACAAATGTGTGTGTCGACACTTTCATGTGATTCCACTATGTTCCAGACATGATCTGATCACTTTGAGATTTCAATATCCAGGACCTTTGTTACCTAGTAGCTTGGCGTCCCAAGACTACTTGGTTTGGTACCTTAGATGTGTAGCTGGCCAGCCTTTATCTCTATGTCTGGTATGGTTTCTCTTATCATGACTTCGGATCTGTCTATGCACCTTTTCTTTCTATCCGAGTTTCTTTACTCTTATGGAACACTTGGTCTATCTTGCATAGACTCTATAGCAACTTGATTATGTCTCTTCTAGGACTTTAAATTTCGTTTGGTGCTAAGCTGGTTAGTCATTCTTTTTCGGGTCAGTGTCTGGCATTTCGATTAGCTTCTCAATTGGCTATCTTTATATTATCTTTCTTTGGACGTCTTATATCATAATGTATAGTCCGAGGATCTTGCCAAGACAATGATGGTTAAAACCATTCTTATCATTCCTTTACTCTTTCTTTATCCAGCTTATAATCTTTCTCCTTTAATGTTTGGATAGTCGGATCCATTTGATCATGCAATCCGTACTTGGCCACTATTTTAATCACCCATGTTTTGGCTCAAGCTTTCTTTGAATTCGGGGAGAAAGTAATACTCCTATCCAACATATATTTCCAATCCTCTTCTGAGGTTCCATCTTAGACGGCACATATATGTATGTGGTGGTTTTATCTCAGAATCTCTTAAGATGGTTTGTCTGGTTTTAATGACCTGTATTCATTCTTTAGATGTGAATATCTATGCTCACTTATATGGCCTGATGCTTATTATCATTCTGTGCATGTATATTCATAATGTCCCCAAGCATATAGGTAATGGCCGAACCTTTTATAGGTAATGGCCTTTCCGGCCGGTTATGGCCTTTGCGGCCAGACCATTGTCTCTCATGGTCTCTTCGGCTTCTTTGGCCGAGTCATGGACTGTGTGCGGACAAGCCTGCACTATTCAGACAAGTCACGGCCAAGTCATGGCCAAGTCGTGGCTAAGCTGTTTATAGGTGATGGCCTCTTTGGTTTGGCTGTTTGTATCATGGCATCTCTTTGGCCGGGTAATGGCCCTTTATGGTCTAGTAATGGCCGAGCCATATATCATGGTGTTTAGACCATAGTACACGAACTTGTAGTATTGATCATGGGTTTATCCTCTCTCCCCCTCATGACCATACTATAAGGTCGTGGTGCTTTGGGATAATTAAGCCTAATGAGTTTCCCTATGTGTACATGTTTCACAACGTGAGATCTTTACGAGATAACTCTGTGCCTTTTCAATATTGATCTTTTGCATCAAGTTCTATACTAGGATGGCTAATCCTATCATGCCATGTAAAATTTCGTGGTGTTTCTCAATATGGTCACCACATCTCTTGCCTCTTATCATACTGATCCTTAGCATAGTATAAATCAGTAGAGATCATCGGTATAGTCTCGACCACTTTCTTTCAAAGGTCTTAGGCGTTTTTATTCTTAAAGATCTGAAGGAACTTTGTTACCTTTCTTGCCCATTGTTTCTTATTTGGAAACCATTCATTATAACTTCAATGGACCACATTTCTTTGGGTGTATATAATGCCTTATAGGCAAATGCCTTAGCCATAGTTTCCTACTAGGCTTTCTATACCATTCATGAATTTTTAGTTGGTTTTATGCCCTTTAGGCAACTCTTTAAAACATTCATATGTTTAAGTAAGATCATGCAAGATTTAATAAACTTAAAACCAATTCCATATAAATCGTGAATGATCCTTAGGTTAAAGTAAACATGAATGCAATCATAAAGCAATAAGACTAGTCATATCGAAATTTGGTCCTTTTGAAAATCAGATCAGTATAAGTGGCGAAGCCTTTTATTCTATACTGTTGTTACAGTATGACTTTCGACACATGGAATGTGGAATAGGACTTCTCTAGTAACCCTTCCTTGGTTACTACTTCACCACAAAGTCTCAGCATCGAAACTGTCTTAAACAAGACTGAGTTGTACTCATCCATGACTTTGTAATCCAAGAATCTTAGATTCTTCTAGTCACTTCTAGCCTTTGGAAGCAACACCGTTTTCTGGTGGTAATTTCTATGTTGTAAAGCATCCCAAAAGTCTAATGGATTTTCTATAGTGATGTACTGATCTTTTAGACCTTCAATGAGATGATGGAATATAATGCTTATAGCCCTGTACCGATTCATTCTCATTGTTTTCCTTGGTGATTGTATCACCAAGTCCCTTTTCGATATCTGAGTCACAATGTCATTTAAAATTTAGGTTCACAATGTGATCATGTGGCCGCATGGTATTTATCAAGCTCGGCCACAAACAAGTCTTACGCATCTATGAAAACAATCAATCATGGTGCCAATTAGGTCACACGGCCATGTTAGTGTGATACAACAATCCTAGAGATTGGTTCATGATACAATCCGGTTTATATATCAATCCGGATATAAGGCCATACGGCTTTGCATTAGACTTTCACGATTATTATGTGATACAACGATCTTAAGGATCGGATCATGATGCAGTCTGGGTCATATGACTATCCGGATGCTAGGCCACTCGGCCTCTTAGATGTACACTAAGCCACACGGCTTTTAATCAATCAAGGGCACAAGGCCGCAAGTGTGTACAATGTATTAGGCCATACGGGTATATACAATAGGGGATTATTAATCTAAATGTATTTAATCCTATTGCATAGTTGCATCTCTATTAGGTTTACTAATTTCAAGGTTTGGTAATATTCAACTAGATTTTAGTATCAAGTAATCTAGCAACCTAACTCTCATTTATGCAAGCAACCTTAATCAATTGGATTCTACTTTATAAAATATAGGGTTTTAATTTAAACTTTAGTAGAAATCGATTTAGCAAAATAAGATTAAGGTTTCAAGGCCTTTAGAATTTTAAAATCGAGATTAGGGTTTTAAAACATTCAAGTGACCGATTAAGGATTTCAAGGCCTTAGGATCTTTAACTTCGAAATTAGGGTTTCAATTTAAACAAGATTCAGATTCAAGTTTTGAAACAATTCTAATTACAGCTCTAGGTGATCAATCAAAAACACTCAAGTTTCAAATCAAATTTTAAAACCGATTTTCTAATTAGGGTTTTAGGGGATTTCGAAAAGTTTGATCTTTGATCAAGAGGATTTGAATTGAGATTCAAAAACCTTTAAGGCTCTGATTTTAATTGATCAATGGATCAATCTCTTTCTTAGGTTTAGATCGAACTTATAGAGCTTCGATTTACTCATAGGGTATTGATCTATTATCCTATGGCTTTTAGTTTTAGAGATTATCTTTTAGGGTTTCAATCTTTACAAGACAACCAGGTTCGATTCATGTTCTCAGAATTAGGATTACCTTTGTCTTGCAGATTGTAGAACCCGGACCTCCAAGATGGACTGATAAACCTCGGACGCGAGCTGGACAAACGCTGCCTCCTATCGGGTCGCGAGTTGCTTCCTTTGCGAGCGGCTGATCGGATTGCGAGCTGGTTGATTGTAAACTCGAGCTGCCTGTGATGTGAACTGGAAGCTGAGGTCGTCTAGGATCAGGAACACCTTATGGCTGGAGCTGATCGGATGCTAACGAGCTGGAACGCGAGCTAGGACAAATTAGGGTTCGTTGAGATTAGATCTTTGCACCAACTCCTCTCAGCTCATGAAACAATAAACAAGGAGTATTAGATTACATGAACACCATAATCTGAACAAGATATCATCAAACTACTAAGGTATGATTAACTTATCTTCCATAGGATTTGAAGTTGGCTAGAAAATCTTGTAGGTTCGGATTAGGGTTGCAAAGAACTAAGTCGGCGCCGTGTATTGTTTCTGCGAGTGTGGGCGCGTCGGAGATCGGATCGACGAACGGTTTTCGCTGATGGATTCTTCTCGTCAAGAGCTTCAATTTTATATGTGGCTCGTCGTCTGGTTCGTCGGGGTTGGAGAGATCGATCGATTTGAAGTTCCGCCTGATTTAGGGTTTATGTGTGACGGATTTTAGGTTAGGGTTTTGTCTCAGGGTCTAGAGCATCGTGCTGATAACGTGTTGTGAATGAAGGGTTTGAGACTGAATATTTCGTGTGTATTATTAATCATCAAAAGGGGTTCCTTATATAAGGATTACAAGATAGAGATAAATGGAAAGAGTACTTATCCTAATCCTACATGAAATAGGAAATCTACTAAATACATAAAAGGAAAGATAACATCTAATAGGAAAAAGGAAAGATGGTTTTCTTTTCTCTCTAAGCCGCCTCTCTCTCCTGTAGTCGGCTCTCCCTCTCTCTCCTCTTGGACACGGCTGTGGTTGGGCCTGGTCGTGGCCTGATAGGCCATCTCTTCTTGTCTTGGTTAATGGCAATCCATATTGTTCATAACAAAATGGTAATATTACATTAAATATAATATCTGAAATAATGTATAGTTTTACATTTTTATTATTTCCAAATCTATACTAATAATATTACATTTTTATATGAAGAGACTGTTTATTTCCCTCTAAAAATGGGTATAAAACCATTCACGCAGTAACAGTGAGCTCACACCATCGCCCCCTCATCAAAGAAGACTTCAGCAAAAAAAAAAAAAGAATGACTCCACTAACTTTGTAGGGGTTCTTCACGTTGGAGCATCTCAGAATCACAGATTTTTATTTGATTAGATTCACTTCTATCAGGCCGCGAGTACGTGGAGCTTGCGGTGTCGATTTTTTATGCCATGCGATTATGATTTGACTAAGCTTCTCACTTTTTTTAACAAAACAAAGAAGAATAAGTTATTGGGGTTAACTGATTCATTGGTTAAGCAGAGTTAAGAGTGACTTTGTGTGTTGTGTGTGTGCTTTGGCAGGTGAGAGTCAAATTTCACTTAGATAGGTGTATAGCTACTTTATACATGAAATTTGGTTCAATGGTGTTTCGTTAACATCACATAATCTTTTGTCCATGCCCTTTCGAATAAAAGAAATCTCAGTGTGCACTATTCTCTGTTTGGTGAATGACATGGTCTAAACTTATATACCTGTCACTTTATTTTCATGGAAAACACAATTTTTGGACATTTATGTTCTGTTGAAATTTACAGTGTTCGTGTGTACCCGAGTGCATGGTCTTGCATGCTGGTTCGATGTTCTCTTTGATGGAAGGTATCAAGCCATCACAAACTTATATGTTTTGTATTGCACTTACGATTAATATACCTTTAATGTGAAACAAGTAAATAGAAAAGCTAACATATTATGTTCTCTTTATATCCAACAGAACTGCAACGAGGGTTCATGACTGCTCCTGCTGCACCAATAACCTATTGGTACCAAATAGAATGAGTTCCCTCGCAGCATATTCATGTCATGGAAGGGCAAGTGACCAGTGATAGACTTTATTTGGACCCCCACAGTGCTCAGACCCTGTTCGTTTAGTTAACACTGTGACAATAACCAGCAGTACAAAATTTAACGAAAGACATGTAAGAGAAAGAAAGAAAACTGGTGTTTTTAGTAGCTGATGAGAGAGAAACATGTCGCTGGGGAGAGAACAAGAAGACAAATGGAGTTGATGTTTTATTTAGCATCACAGATACTCTTGGATCTCTTTTATTGTTTGATCGCCGCGTTTTCCCGTGTTTCACCGGAACGACCAATGAAGAAGACCTTTCAGTCGCTCATCTAAGTCGTTGCATTTAATAAACGGACATGGCCTAGCAATTTTATTTGCTTCTGGACTGAGAACTTGGGAGAGGTTGAAGTTAGATTCTACACACGAGACTCTGTCCGAGCTACAAAACTCTAAATACTTAGAGAAACGTGTTAGATAGATTGAGGAAAAAAGAGCAAACAAAAGAAACATCATCAGGGGCAGTGGAAACTCTGGAAAAAAATGAAACTTATGAGGCAAGAGATAAGCCGCAATCTGCGGTTGGAGTAGAAAAGACAAGCTACCAAGATTAGAGTATACAGAACATTGCTGACGCGAAGTGCTTACGAGTTAGCAGGAGAGAACGTAACCGAAGTTTTGAACAAAAGGGTAATGGATAAGAAAAACATTGAGTTGAAAAAGCTTAATTCGGGTTTGATAAAAGTGAGGGAGTTTGATTGATAAGGAGGTATGGCTTAGAGTCTCATAATAAATTAGAAATAACAAACTCAAAACCCATGGAACCCAAGCTAACAAGAATGAAGAAAGTAAGTTTCCCAAGGCTGCTTAGAATGGAAGTTTCATCCTCCATCCTTAACTTTAATAAGATCAAAGAGGCATGGAACATCATTGGTGTCTTCACTTTCTCCTTCAATTTTTTGTAAATGATTGGTTTGTTCTCTTGCACAAAAATATTTTAGGAATAATATAAGTTTTTTAGCTGCATGAGGAGTAACTAGGCGAAAGAATATGGGGTTTTAGTAAATAATCAAAACAAATATCTTATAAAAATCAGTTTGAAAATTAATAAGATATAATAAATAAAACTATATATTTTTTTTTGTAGAAATTACATTGAATAACTAGAATTTGGTGAAAAATAATTAACAAATAATAGTTTTTTAAAAAATTTACATGATCTAATCCAAAATATAAAACTACAGAAAACTAAAAAATATTTATAAGAACAAAAAAAAGAAAATCCATTTACGATATTATTTTTGACATTTCATCAAAATCCGAAAAATGGAAATGAAAACGAAAGTAATATCATGGATATTGTTTTTGTGGTTACCAAGCTCAATCTTAAAAATATTCACATGAAAATTGAAAGAAAAACACAACAGTGATTATTACATAATCAAAACAATAATTCTTATTTTTTAAAAAATTAATAAAATCTAATAAATAAATTTCTATTAATTAAATAGAATTTATTTTTTGCTCATGAAACACATCGTCAAGTGAAGAAATTTACCACATTTGAAAATTTATCTAAAATTTATCAGTAAAACATGAATATAATGTTTTTGTCTCCATTAAGCTCTAATGAACTGTTGTTCGATTGAGTTTAACCTTTCATTCTTAGACTATGATAATTATGATAGTTACAGTCACACTTTTTAAATGTGTGATTTTAATTTTAAACAAAGTAGGTTAACATTATATTTTCACAAACACAAAAATTATTTAAATTCATTAGATATTGATAATTTAGAAATCAAATTTAATTATTAATAAAAAATAAAGTTATAAACTCGCACTTAGTTTAATTATATTTTTTAATAATCAGTTGGTTTATTATCTATTTTGGGATTAAAAGTAACAAAACAAAATTTCTTTTCAGTTTTGAATAGTGAATAATTAGTTAAATGATATATCACTATCAAATTTGTATCTTTTTCCACAATGTAAAAATAATATCTTATTATTATAATTTTTTGCAATATTAAAAATTAATACAAAAGATTAAAAACACTTATATATAAATAGCTATATTCAAATATATACTAAAATTTGAAATATGTTTAGTTGTTTTTTAAATTGCGGGTGACGGGCGGGTTTAACCCTAGTCTATACTATATAAAAGTTGAAGCTATAAGACATTGAGAGCGTCCACATAAGATTTTAAACGACTAATAGTATGATGACAAATCAGCATTTTAGTTTATTAGTTTTTAAAATGTCAAAATTTCCAAAATTGTATTTAAAACGAAATTAATAATCCATCTTTAATTTAAACTAAAAAAATAAATATTAACATTTTACAACTTGCTTTAAAATGTCAATTGTTATAATAAAATGAAAAATCAAAAGTAAAAAAGGCTATAATCCATAGGACGCGTCCATATATGATTTAAAACCACCAAACAAAAATATGACAAATCAGATTAAATGTTAATATTTCCAAACAATGTATATTATCTAATACAGTAGGCTAACTAAAAAAATTATTAGTTTTTAAACTGTCATGATTTCCAAATTAATGTATATTAACAGAAAATATAAGTTCTAATACTTAATGTCGATATATAATTATTAGATTTAAAAATCAAAATTTTAAAAGTCAAAACATATCCTTAAATACTATATTACCTATTAATAAAATATGTTTATTATCTAATAAAGTAGGCTAGTAAAAAATTATTAGTTTTTAAAATTTCATGATTTCCAAATTGATGTATATTAACAGAAAATATAAGTGTTAATACTTAATGGCGATATATAATTATTATATTTAAAAATAAAAATTTTAAAAGTCAAAACATATCCTTAAATACTATATTACCTATTAATAAAATATGTTTATTATCTAATAAAGTAGGCTAGTAAAAAATTATTAGTTTTTAAAATTTCATGATTTCCAAATTGATGTATATTAACAGAAAATATAAGTGTTAATACTTAATGGCGATATATAATTATTATATTTAAAAATAAAAATTTTAAAAGTCAAAACATATCCTTAAATACTATATTACCTGTTAATAAAAAAATATATATATTACCTAATGAAGTAGTCTAATAAAAAATAATTAGTTTTTAAAATGTCATAATTTGCAAATTTATGTATATTAACATAAAATAGACTAATGAAAAAATGGAAAACTGATGTTAAAGGAGTTGAATAACAAAAACTAAAACATCTAAAAGGTAAATTCACTAAATACATAAAATAAGAAACTTTCCAATATATGAAGTATTGGATGACTATAAATAATTGTCTAAAGTTCTAAAAGTTTTCAAGATTTCCTTTGAGAAAGAGATAGATATTGAAAAGAGAAAATAGATATTTACACAATGGTTGTTTCTCCTAGTTCTTTGGTTTTCGATGATTTTAGAAAAGGTTTTAATAAGAATGAAGTTCTTGCTAGAGTGGTTCACTTTTGGGAAGCATGTAACATCACTATATAAAACTTGAAGCTATAAGCCGTTAAGAGCGTCCACGTAGGATTTAAAACTACCAATCGTATTTTGACAAATCATCATCTTAATTTATTACTTTTTTAAAATGTTAATATTTCCAAAAAAAAAAAATTAAAACGAAATTAATATTCCATATATAACTTAAACTAACAAAATAAATATAAACATTTTATAACTTGCTTTAAAATGTTAATTGTTATAATAAAATGAAAAATCAAAAGTAAAAAGGCTATAATCCATAAAACGCGTCTATTTAGGATTTAAAACCACCAATACAAATATGAAAAATCAGATTAAATGTTAATATTTCCAAAAATGTATATTATCTAATAAAATAGGCTAATTAAAAAAATTATTAGTTTTTAAAATGTCATGATTTCCAAATTAATGTATATTAACAGAAAATATAAGTTCTAATACTTAATGTCGATTTATAATTATAAGATTTAAAAATCAAAATTTTTAAAGTTAAAACATAACCTTAAATATTATATTACCTGTTAATAAAAAAAATGTATATTATCTAATAAAGTAGGCTAATAAAAAATTATTAGTTTTTAAAATGTCATGATTTCCAAATTGATGTATATTAACAGAAAATATAAGTGTTAATACTTAATGTCGATATATCATTATTATATTTAAAAATCAAAAATTTTAAAAGTCAAAACATATCCTTAAATACTATATTACCTGTTAATAAAAAAATGTATATTATCTAATAAAGTAGGCTAATAAAAAATAATGATTTTTTAAAATGTCATGATTTGAAAATTTATGTATATTAACATAAAATAGACCAATGAAAAAAATGGAAAACTGATGTTAAAGGAGTTGAATAACAAAAACTAAAACATCTAAAAGGTAAATTCACTAAATACATAAAATAAGAAACTTTCTAACATATGAAGTATTGGATAACTATAAATAATTGTCTAAAGTTCTAAAAAGTTTTCAAGATTTACTTTGAGAAAGGGATAGATATTGCAAAGAGAAAATAGATATTTACACAATGGTTGTTTCTCCTACTTCTTTGGTTTTCGATGATTTTAGAAAAGGTTTTAATAAGAATGAAGTTCTTGCTAGAGTGGTTCACTTTTGGGAAGCATATAACATCAACAAGAGTGGTTTGCTTATGGGTCTCGAGTTATTTCTTATTGATCAAAAGGTATAAAAAAATATTATTTAGACATTCTCAATTTAAAATTTAATAAGCACCACATTGTTTGTTTGACACAAATGTTTACAGGGAACAACAATCCACGCCTTCATACCAGCTAATCGAATAGCATGCTATGAAGATGATTTAAAGGCTGGTGTAGTCTATAAGATTAAGAATTTCTTGGTCATCAAAACAAAACAAGTTACAAGGTAACTTCTCAGAAGTTCTTAATTCAGTTCACTCAGCAAACTTTTATTGATCAAAAGATATATAAAAGTTGAGGCTATAAGTCTTTGAGAGCGTTCAAGTACGATTTAAAACAACCAATCATATTATGACAAATTATTATTTTAGTTTATTAATTTTTAAAATGTCAAAATTTTCAAAAAGTTATTTATTTCCAAATAAAAACTAAACCAGTATCAAAAATGGAAAACTTACAAAAGTAAAAACATCATAGATAAGTTAGCTAAATATATAACATAATTTCGAAAAATAACATTAAAAAAATTACCAAAATAATAACTAATTTAAAAATGTATTATGACAGAATTTTCAAATTTTAGTATATATACTATATAAAAGTTGAGGTTATAAGTCATTAGAAGCATCCATATAGGAATTAAACCACCAATCAAATTATGACAAATTAATATCTTAATTTTTGCTATCTATACTATATAAAAATTGAGGCTATAAGCCATTGAAAGCGTTCGCGTAGGATGTTAAACGACCAATCAAAATATGACACATCATTATTTTAATTTATTACTTTTAAAATGTTAATATTTTCCAAAATTGTTTATTTCAAAATAAAACAGAAAGCAATATCAAATTAGTTAAGTTGACAAAAATAAAACATTATAAATAAGTTAACTTAATATATAAAATATTTTTCGAAATTTAACATAAACATATAAATAAAAAATAATAATTAAGTTAAAAGATGCAAGACTTTCAAAAAAATATAAGTAAATAAATTTATTTTAGGCTATATGCTAATGAACATATTCACAAATAACATATACTATGTACAAGTTGAAGGTATAAAATATTTAGAATGTTCACATCATATTTCTAAAACCCCAAAAATATATTTACTATATAGAAACTGAGGTTAAAAGCCATTGAGAATATACATAGAGGGTTATCAACAACCAATTAAAATATAAAAATCATAATTTTAATTTACTATTCTTTTAAATGTTAAAATTTCCAAAATTTATTATTTGAATAATAAATATAATTCAATATCAAAAAAGCAAACTACTAAATAAATAATTAAAATGGAATTGATTCATATACATATACTAAATATTTGGAAATTTAACATAAATCTATATTATATAAAAGTTTAGGCTATGTTATAAAACAATTTGAAGCTATAAGTCACTGAAGATGTCCACACCGGATTTAAAACAAAAAAAAATTATATTATGACAAATAATTATTTTCATTTTCATTTTCAAAAATGTCAACATTTACAAAACAATATTCAGTTAAAAATAATAGAAACCAATATCAAATAAAGTAAGTTGACCAAAGTAAACATTATAAATAATTTCACTTAATATATATGATTTTGAAATTAACATTAAATCAAAGTTCAAAATAAGAATTTTAAAAATACAAAGCTTTTAAAAAATTATAGGTAAATAAAATTAACTCATTATTTTCAGGGTTTAGGCTATATGCTATTGAAAACAATTATAACATATACTACTAGATTTTGATCCGTGCTTCAAAGCGCGTGTTTGATTTTGTTTCGCTTTTCATAATTATGAAATTTAGGGTTTGAATCATATAATTTTGAAGATTATATCACTAATATATAGGTCATTTGCATAAGCACAATTAATTTCTATGAAATTTGATCACGCGTTTGCATTTTTGAAGTTTGTTCGAAATTTGTTTGAAGATTCATTTGTGTGTAAAAATAGTATAGCAATTTGAAACTGGGATAAATATAGTGTTAATAGTAACGATTTATGTTACATTTAATTGTATGTATATTAACAATCAAACTACCAATTATAAAACCAAGTATTAGAATATTTTTAATTTTTTTTATAAAAGTATCTATAATATAAATCTAAACTACAATTTCCTATTTTATAAAAGTATCAGAGACATATGTTCCATTATTAAAAGTTAGATTTTAAAAAGAATGTTTTATTTCACATATATTTTTGTAAGTTATGTTCTTAAGTATTTGGGCTTTTTCCTATTTTAAATTTAATGTGGGTCTCAATTTAATTATGTTTACATTTTTGGTCTTATTAATTTGGGGTTTATCTGTGTTAGAAATTAATTTTGTTAACATACGGCCCAAACCTTTTTAATACTTTCTCTCTTCCGACAACAAAGTACAAAACTTGTCTTGTTTAGATCGAAAGAAAAAAAATTAAAAAAAAATCTCTCCGATGGCGATCAATGAATAGTTTGTTCGAGTTCGACGCCGACTCGTTCCTAAGGTTAATCTTTTCTCCCTTATTTCTTCTTCATACAGCTTGAAGAAACTTAAACTTTTTGATTTTTATTTATTTTGTAAATACCGAGATCTAACTTTCTAAAAATCTTCAGTTTGGTTTCCGATAACTTCTAAGAACTCATCGGACAGATTGTAATGCTTATCGATGTGTTCGAAAAATTCTAAAACGAAGTCCGACAAAATATGTAAGCGTTCGTATTAGATAAATAAATTGTTTTCTAAATAGTTTCTTTGTTTCTTAACATCCATCGACGCTTATTACAGGATTTTATATTTTTTGCTATAAATCTATATATTCTGGTTATATTATTTAATTAATTACCATTATTTTCCTAATTATTATTTCATATTTTCAGTGATAAGATATCTTTGAAGAAGAAGAATGATTCGCCACAACATTAGAGTAAGAATCAGATAAATCGATTGTTGTATAGTAATTTAAATTATTTTCGTCTTCTATTGGTCCTTATTTTGTTGTTCTGAAAAATAGATGTCGATGCGAAAAATAGATGTCAATTCGCCCTGCGCAAGGCGCACTACTATATTGAATCATAAGCATTTGAGATTTGGACTTCCCCTATTATTGAAAATAAGAATAGGTTATATGCACAGATAGCAAAATAATATTTTTAAACATATAATCTAAATCATATAATCTTTTCTCAACAAGGATATAGTTTTTATTGTATAGATACCTCTAAAATGACCAATCTTAGCGAATCTTAAAAGGCATACAAGTAACCCTTCTTCAGATTTTTGGCAAGCTGTGTGGACATTCTCAGCATATGTTCCCAAAGGCAGCAAGGCAAACTTAGGTCACTTTATAAACATAATAATAATACAACAAATTAGTCTTTAGATGGGTAAGAAAACATGGTAAATGTAATAAAAAAATCTTCCAAAAAAAACTCATACTTAATGTCTCTTGAGTGTAAACTCCAACTTCTTCCGTTGTTTTCCTCCAGCACAATGAACTGTGTCAAGATCACCCAAGTCTAAAACCTGTCCAATTACATCTGAAACAAAAACCACAATGCAGACACTTATCTATCAATCTACACTAATATTATAATAACTGAAGATATATGAACCAACTCTTACCAATAAGGATGTTCGGATCAGGTTTGCCACTTAGTATGGTTTCGAAATCAACCAAATCAAGAAAATTATTCTCAATCCGGAGAGTTGACTCGGAGATGTCTGTGTTGTGAAGAAAATTCATTTTCAAAGGATTTTTTGTGTACGTCCAGCACCAGTCAAACTGAAGTTATCAATGTTGATCCACTCTCCAACAGGAACCTTGCTAGCCAATTCATCCATGTAAGCCTTTTTACACGATGCTTGTATTTTCGTACCCTAAGATAATATAACCAAGTCAAAATTGTATGTTCTTTAAACTATAGATAAAAAAATAAAACAATACCGCAAATATATCAACAACACTACACTTACATTTGCATCCGAAAGGATTAATTCCAATGAATCACCAGAAATTTTATTCCATTGTCTCCATGAGTGGAGAACTTTGACTTGTACACGCCAAGCAGTCTTTTTCGGTTTGATGTCTTTCAAGAAGGTGATCTGCATATGGTTAACCATGATTTTAGGAATCGATATGCTCTTTTTTTGTGTGGTGAGTTTGAATTCGATAGAGAGGATGGTTAAAGGGTTGAGAGAAAGTCTGTATTTATAATAGGATAGCTAGGAATGACAATGTAGGTTAAGATAATATTTTGTAATTAATGTTTTTTACCGAAATTCTTGGATGAATATTTTTTTTCCAATCGATTAGTTATTTTAGGTGAGAGATTTAAGGTAAATTGTGTACTTGGCCGTAATTAATAGACTTGTAGAGGAAGTCATTTAGATTTTTTGGTTAGATAATAGTATATTCTCAATAATGATTTCTTTCCTTTGTTATCTGCAAAATCTTCGAATTGATCCAGTTAGCATATTCTAAAAGTATCGATTATTTATTTTAGTTGAGAGATTTAAGGTAAAGTGTTTAGTTGGCCGTAGTTAATAAACTTGTAGAGGAAGTAATTTAGATTTTTCTGTTAGATAATTACGTGACCGTTGGTTTGATTTCCAACATTTTGTTTGGTGTGGTTTGTTTGAGAATAATAGTATAGATTTTAAATAACGATATACAACCTTTGATATCTTCAAAACCTTCGAATTTATCCACTTATCATATTCCAAATCATTTATTGAGTTCTGTTTCGTGTGTTTGAGTGAGAATAATAATATTTTTTTGTTTCGTGTGTTTGAGTGAGAATAATAGTATATTCTTTATTTTATTTAAAATTACCAAATGTGTGCCTAATTAAACATGTTAACGGAATCATATCTGTTTATTAGAGATAATTAACCAAAACATAATGAACAGACACGTTAAACTGAAGTACTTTTGGACCTAAATCACCGCAATTATTAAACAACTGGAAATATGAAGTGCACGATATGAAAAAGCTTATAAGAAAACAAATCAAAAGTACGTTGATAAGATTCTTCAAATCTCAGTGTTTGGTTCCCACGTAAGAGATATTGAATTCCAAACAAAATTACTTTTGGCACAACAATCTGGACTCCCAATATCTTCTACTTCATGGTTCCCAAAATTATTTTCTATCCAAACGAAAAACTGGATTTATCTTGATCATCAAGGAGATTAACAAAATGTTCTTCGGTCGTTGAACAGTTTTTTTATTGTGGATCCCTGAAACATATTTGAAACATAAGATTTTGAATATATAATCAAAGTAGACAATCCTAAATATTTGTAAATGTTCTTCAACACCGTGAACTTGAAATCTCCATAGTCAGACCATAATAAAATTTGATACCTTTTCATGAATTGGCCATATGCATTGCAATGACTTCATAAAACATGATAGGAACCACTTTCGCATTTTTTTATTTTCTTGTCTCTGTGAATAGTTTTTTTCAAAAGTCAGGTTTGGTGAGACATGATGGGCGTATATAAAGATGTTTAGGGTTGGTTGAATAAAAAAGCTTGTAGAGAAAGAAATATAGATATTTCCAAGTGATTTTTGGTAAGATAATAGTCATAGCATATTCTTTTGCCGATTTGTGTTTGCTTTTTTAAAATTTTTTTAATGCTGGTCACATGCTGTTATATTATATAGGGGAAGACCAAAATATTTAAAAATTAAAGGGTCCAGCATGGTTTTTCTTTCGTATAAGCTATGGTGTCTATGGTTGATTTTATAATTTTCTTCAAACAGAAGTAATACAATGGCAGGTTTAGAAGATCTAAAACAATGGCAGGTTATGGTATCAAGTAAGGAGGTTTGAATCGAGCTCTCACGTAGTGTCTTACATGTAATGTGTTTTGTAGTCGATGGTACTATGCTCCTTGTGGGTGAAATGAATATTTTGATGTTTTTAAAAGTGGGGGAAATGAATATTTCGATAAGGTTCTGTTATAATAGGTTGTGCTTTGGTTTTGGTTCATGTAATTTATTTTGTTTGGGTAGGGTGGTTTAGCAATCGATTTAAATGGTTAAGAATAAATAATAATGTATCCAGTTTGATAGTTAGAGTAAAAATCACTTATATATAGGATAAAATATCTTGTCACGTATTGTTATAATATGAAGTCCAAAAAAATAAAAAAGGAAATGGTCTAAACAACTTTTTTAAGTCGATTTATTAAAACTCATTCTCTTTTAATAGTATTGATATATAAGTTGCGGCTATAAATCAATGATAATATTCTTATATCATTTTAAAACACCAAAATATACTAAATCATTATTTTATTCACTATATAAAAATTGAGGTTATAAGTCAATGAGAGCATACACATAGGATAATAAATAACCAATTAAAATATGAAAAATAATAATAATAACTTACTATTTCAATATATTCAAATTTCCAAAACGGATTATTTCGATAAAAAATATAATTCAACATCAAATAAGGCAAACTAATAAATACATCATTAAAATGGAACTGATTTATATATATACTAAATATTTAGAAATTTAACAAAATAAATTAACTATAATAAAATAAAATAAAATATAAAGAATACCCGATTTTAACTTGCAAGAACAAAAAATAAGATATAGTCTTCAAAATAAAATTTCAAAATTGTATTTTAAAATAAATTAGAAATCAATATCAAAAGTATTTTCTTTAATAATATCCAAATCAAAGAATCACATAATCCTCATGAACAAAGAATACATAAAGAAATATATGATTTGAAGTGAACGAAGAATAACAGTAAGCGAAAATGAAAAACATTCGCGATGGAAAGTAAACTATACAAGCCAAAGGAAAAATCTTATAGACAAAAAATGTATTATTTTAGTCAGTTACAATCAAAATATTCATTGAAACCAGCCAAATAAGTTATACTGAAATAAATCTAACATGGTGTGATTTACAAAAAAAATAAATGATATTGTTCTTAAAGCAAACTACATGATGAATTCATAAAATTTGCCTCATATAACATATAAAATTTAAGATGCTCTATGTTGTGTAATGTAAGAAAGTATTTAGCGAACAATGTTTATAAGATAAATGAAAAATAAAGAGCCTAAGAAAACATGTCAAATAAGTTATTTAAGATTTTATATAAAATTTATAACGAAAACCAACAATAAATTAGCATGTAAGATAACATAAAAGAATGATAAGTGGAACAATCAATATGAATTTATCAATATGAATATACTACTAAGTATTATAAATAATAAACTAAAAATACAAATTTACAAATTTCAGACATTTAGAAAAAAGTCTCAGGATTACAATGAATACACTATCTAAAACGTTTGCTATCTTACTGTCAGCATTTAGAAGCTAAACCAATTTATCAAATTATGTAATAGTTTTCAAATGATCTTAAAGATCTTCACGTAAACTTCAAAACAAACAAGTATTATTTTCATATAAAAAAAAATTGTAATAAATTATACAATCATACATGCTTAACTACTCTAAACATAATTAATAAATTATACAATATTCTCAATATTATCAATTCAATAAATAAAATGTTACATAACATTAGTTAAATTCATTATATTTACTTTATTTTTTTTATAATATCTTTCAAACACTATTAAATATTAATTAAAGTTCATCAAAATATTTATTGTGATTAAATTTTAAATCTAAATATTATACTATCACATATATATATATATATATATAAAACAATCAAACTATCACATATATATAACAATCACACATTAAAAGTTTTTTTGACTACAAAGTAAAATTATATATTATGCAAATAATTCAATTGTTTATGTTATTCAAATAAAATATATGTAAACTTTATGATAAAATATTATAATGTATTAACAGTTTACATGCATCAAGAAATTTATATACTATTTTTAAATACAAATTAATATTTTTCGAAAATTGGGAATATGTTTATAAACATAATTATTACATTTATAAATACAAATAACTAAATATCCAATAAGAGGGTACATTTATAAATACATGTAAAAAATAAAATCATCAGATCATATTTCAGATAAGAAAATTATATAAATCAACTAGATAATTAGTTTAAAAGTTATTATAAAACTAAACTAAATTATTAATACAGACTCGCGTGTAGCGCGAGCATAAAATCTAGTATATACTATATAAAAGTTGAGGCTATAAGCCGTTGAGGGCGTCCACGTAGGATGTTAAATAACCAATCGTATTATGACACATCATTTTTTAAATATGTTAATGTTTCCAAAAAAATATATTATATAATTAAGTATGCTAATAAAAGATAATTATTAGTTTTGAAAATGACATGATTTCCAAATTTATGTATTTTTTTTGTCTGCTTTTTTTTTGTCAGCTTTCCAAATTTATGTATATTAACATAAAATAGAAGTTTTAAACGTTATATGTATATTTAACATAAAATAGAAGTTTTCCAAATTTATGATTTAAACGACCAATCGTAGTATGACAAATCATTATTTTAGTTTACTATTTTTTTAAAAAAGTTACAGCTATAAGCTAATAAGAGCGTCTACATACGATTTAAAAGCTACAATCGTAATATGACAAATCATTATTTTAGTTTACTATTTTAAAAAATGTTGAGGCTATAAGCTATTAAGAGCGTCCACATAATATTTAAAACTTCCAATCATATGACAAATCAACATTTTAGCTTGTTATTTTTAAAAGTGTCAATATTACAAAAAATCATTTATTTCAAAATAAAATATACATAAATTTAACTATGACAAACTTACAAAAGTCAAAGAATTACATATAAGTTAACTTAATACATAATATATTTTCGAAAATTAATATATATTAAAATACAATAATTAACTTGAAAATGCAAGATATTTGACCAATTAGAACTATATAAATTTAAAACACATGATTTTTAAATTTTAGGTTATATGCTATTGAAAATATTAAGTAATCTATCTAAACTATTAAAACTGAAGTACAAATTTAAAATAACCCTAACTTTTCCTAAAAAATTACCATCTCATGCCACTAGCTTTAATTATTAAACCAGCCAAATTAAATTGATAGAATTAACTTTAATAATTACAAAACCAATTGAACTTAAAATAACGTGTTTCAACTAAGATATTTTTATTAGGAATCGTTTTTAGAACGGTCTTGTATTTTGGGATGAAAACAATAAAATTAGGTTGGATTTTGTAAGCATATAAAAATATAATTACATCTCTTTTATAATACTAACTTACATAAAATCATATAACAACTATCTCGCAAATTTGAATAATATTATACTGTGTGATTATCTAGAAAACGGTATTATATGACATATTTTCTTTCCAATAATTAATGTATAAATGAATGTTGCTTTTTCGTTGTCAAAATTGAGAAGTTTATGTTACGTGGCAAATAACATAGTTTTTTAATTTGCAGAGGCAAGTGATATTACTATAAACCTATTTCTATGACATAGCTCATATTTAAACCTTTGTTTTGGAAATTATTTATGGAATATGTAAACATTTTATATTATTTATCACTTGACTTTGCAAACTGAGCTACAGATCGCATACGAAAATATTTTGGATCGGAAAAATAGAAAAATTGTTTATGATCTGGACCACGAATATATAATAAGCCCAAAGGCCGAAACAATATAGCATAAGTCGAGAAAAACCCGTGAATATTGCGGTGTAGAAAACAGAATGTTTAGGTGAATTTTTGTACAAAACGACCGTGTATCAAACAGTGGCATTTGATTGTAATTACTGAGAAAAACTCAGGATTAAATTCAAAGTGTACTCCTGTTTTAATAGTTTAGATGAAGAAAGGATTCATCATTTTTGTATCGTAATGTTTGGCTTTATCAGTTTAGGCTCTTGGGTAGTTCTGCATCACCACGTCACATCGATCTCTTTTTTTTTTTTTTTTTTGATATTTGAGGCTTGGATGTGAAGCGACACTTAGCTTTGATAGTAGCTCTTTATTTATATGTATTAACCATTAGTTTTCTAATGAATGGTGCTCCTGCTTCTGTTTATGAATGTTGATATTGCTTTGAAGTCTTTCTACGAAGGTAACGAGTTAAGATTGCTTGTTTACTGTTTTTTTTTCTTGAATTTTTCTGGATATTTTTTTCCTGAATATTATTGATCGAAAAGAAAACCTTTTCTTGGTATTTTTTTTTTACGATTAGAATACTAACAATATTCTTTACTTCCTAAGATTGTTCCTAATATTTTTAACATGGTTAGTGTATAACTATCGGATTCCTAAAATTTAGCTATACCGTAAACGTACTTATCACAAGAAAATCTAAAATATAAATAAAAGGAATTAGAATATTCCAATACTAATAGAAACAATATTTAGAAACATGCTATAATATACAATAATTAATAATGGAATCGATAATAGGAAATTGAAATAACTTGGATACCTTTTCTAAACCTTATACATACAGTTTGTATATTATATGTGTTTTCTAAACCTTATACATACACTTTGTAAATTCTATAAATACCTTTTCTAAACATTATACATATACTTTGTATATTTTTCAAAAAGTAAATGAAAATAAAATGAAATGAATAAACTGAATAAAACCCACAAATATACTTAAAACTCTAATATTTTAGACTTTAATGTTTACTTTACCAAATAAAATGAATAAAAGCACAATAAAAAAACACAATGCCATAGTTTAAAAATGGAGACTAAACGCAATGAACAAGACACACTACTGTCAAAACTGAATAACGTATAAGTTTGTAATAAGAACATCTAAACTATTAAGTTTATATCATTCCCAAAAGTTAAAAATATATCACTATGAAGAACAAATATCCGCGCGTCCGCGCGGATCAAATGCTAGTATGATTTAAAACACATAGGATTTAAAACGACCACATAGGATTTAAAACGACCAATCATCTTATGACAAATGGTTATTTTCATTTATTATTTTCAAAAATGTTAATCTTTCCAAAAATATTTATTTCTGAATAAAATGGAAATCAATATCAAATTAGTTAAGTTAACAAAAGTAAAAAGTTAGAAATAAGTTAACTTAATATATAAAATATTTTTCGAATTTTAACATAAAAATATAGATACAAAATAATAATTAATTTAAAAATGCAAGACTTTCAAAAAATTATAAGTAAATAAATTTAACTCATGATTTTCAAATTTTAGGCTATATGCTAATGAAATATTCACATATAACATATACTATGTACAAGTTGAGGGTATAAGTAATTAAAAATATTCACATAATATTTTAAAAATACCAAAATATGCTAAATCATCATTTTATTTACTATATAAAACAGAGGCTAAAAAAACCTTTGAGAATATACACATAGAATTATAAGCAACCAATCAAAATACAAAAATCATAATTTTAGTTTATTATTGATTATTTGAATACAAAATGAAATCAATATAAAAAAAATACTAAATAAATAATTAAAATAGAATTGACTCATATATATACAAAGTATTTGGAAATTTAACATAAATGTATATTAAATACAAGTTTAGGTGATGTTATAAAAAAAACTGACGCTATAAGTACTGAAGGTGTCCACACATGACTTAAAACAACCAATTTTATTATGTCAAATCATTATTTTAATTTTAATTTTCAAAAAGGTGAACATTTTCAAAACAATTTTCATTTAAAAATAAAATAGAAAGCAATATCAAACAAAGTAAGTTAACAAAATTAAAACATTATAAATAAATTCACTTAATATATATAATATTTTTAGAAATTTAACATTAAAATAAAATACAAAATAAGAATTAATTTTAAAAATACAAGGCTTTTAAACAATTATAAGTAAATAAATGTAACTCATGATTTTCAAAGTTTAAGCGATATGCTATTGAAAATATTCACAAATAACATATACTATATATAAGTTGAAGATATAAATCATTGATAATACTCACATATTATTTTAAAACACCAAAATGTGCTAAATCATCATTTTATTTAATATATAAAATTTGAGACTATAAATCATTAAGAGTATACACATAAGATTATAAACAACCAATCAAAATATGAAAAATAATAATTAAAGTTTACTATTTGTAAAATGTTAAAATTTCCAAAACTGATTATTTCAATACAAAATATAATTGAGCATCAAATAATACAAACTAATAAATAAATCATTAAAATGGAATCGACTCATATGTATATACAAAATATTTGGAATTTAAAAAAAAAAAGATAAAGAATACACGATTTTTAACATGCAAGAACACAAAATAAAATATACTCTTCAAAATAAAATTTGAAAAAATTACTTTCAAAATAAATTAGAAACCAATATCAAATGTATTTTCTTTTATAATATCCCAATCAAATAATCGCATAATCCTCATGAAAAAAAATATAGGGTTTGAAGTGAATGAAGAGTAACAGTGAACAAAAACGAAAAACATCGATAGAAAGTAAATCATACAAGCCGAAGACAAATTCGATAGACAAAAAATGTATCACACCAAAAAATACCGGATATACTAGAGAATAATTCAAATATAAAAAAAAAGATTATCCGTTAAATTTAAATATGTTAAGTAAGAGAACAAATTGAGAGCCCCAAGCCATAATTTATTTATGAGTTTCAAATTATTTTTAATCAATCAAAAGAAATTAACAAATTTAATTATCCATTAATTTTTTAATATTAATCAACACTATTATCTTATGTTTTTTTTAGTCAGATAGAGTCAAAATCTTCATAGAAACTAACCAAGCAAGCTATACTAAAATAAATCTAACATGATGTAATTTACAAGATTTTTAAAAATTATTGTTCTTAAAGTTAACTACATGATAAATTCTTATAATCATTAGTTTGACTAGATCTTTTGTCCACGCTACGCGTGGATAATGTCTTAAATATTTTTTCCAATAATTTTCTTAAGTGTATTTTATAATGTTCAACAAAACTTGTCTTGAAAATACATAAAGTCTAGAATGTTAAATTAAGTGAAAAAAGATACTGAATGAAAGTTTAGTTCCATTTTAGTCGGTGTTTTAGTTCCATTAATATAAGGTTTCTTTGATTCTTTTACTGGAGGCTGCGTTTAAAGCGTTCGAAGTTATTCTAGTAATCGTAAGGGTTTTTAATGAGAAAGGTTTGCTGTCAAATTTGTTCTCAAATATTGTTAACCACAGATGGTTAAATTGTTAGCCGAACTATTAAAATATTTGACCAGAAAAGTTGTTGGTATAAAAGCCTTTGGTAACTATTGAACGATTACGGAAACAGAAGTTTATAAATAAGTGTATACAAACGCATTAAGCCACACTAAATATCATATAAATAATAGACAAATAAGCATGAAAAAATAACTTGCTCAGTTTTATCGAACTGCAACTAAACAGTCCATGAATTGTAGTGTTATACAGAATTGAACTAAGAGATTAAACTATGACAATGGGTAAATAAACTAATCAAAAATATGATCATAACATTTTATATTTTCCACAGTAAAATCAGTACGAAGAAACTAATGACTAATGAGCTGTTTTATTTTAGACCTTGGAAGTTAAACTGCTTGGCTTGTCTATTTGTTAGTGACAAAAAGGCTACGACATTTTGAATAAAAATGATAACAGTTAAAGAAGCGATGCTGAGTTTTCGTTACGGTTCCATGTAGAATCTAAATCTCCTCCTTAAACGAATTGATCTGGCGACAAAAATTATGATAAAAATATTATCTCTGCCTGGTGCCTATACAATAAAAATACCAGGAAGATTAGAAACTCGGTAGCTTTGACGACAAACTCCAATCATAGATTTGTTTGAAATATGACCTTACTGTACACAGAAGTTCGTAGATCCTGCATTCCAATTATTGCAAATTCATCTTTAGTGCAGACAGCATAGCACAATCTCTTCTAGATTTCCAGAGCTACCTAAAGACTAAAAATAGGATCCTACTATATATCTTCCAACATCTATCTACGAACATTTTTTTGTTTGTTGAAGAGATATAAATACAACCGTTAAAAAGTTACCTCAGAGTTTTCTAACTCTAATGCTCTTTGCTCTCAGAGAGGAATTAAGTTACTGCCATCCTTTTTTAAAGAACTCTGAACTCCATCTAATGCAACATGTATTGAAAATGAGGTTTTTATTAGTAATGTTAATCATAAATTTCAGAAGCTATTTATTTAACACGCATACCATATAATTTTATTGTCAAACAAACAAATTATGATCCAAACTGATACTTTGTAAAAGCAGTTTAGCTGTCTGCTGAAGATATTTTTTATAGCTTAAATATTATTCAATATAAGGTAGAAACAGATGTGGAGGGCACTCATCCTATACTGAATCTTCTGCAAAATGGGAGCATAAAAGTCCCCAGCACATACAAAATTTCATTCAAATCTAATCCCAAGTTCCATCAGTAAACAGTAGGATTAAAGAATCTGCGGAGAAGATGTAAATTGATCATGGACTGCTGAAATTGGAAAGGGAGGTTAGAAAAAATCTCAGAAGTTGATTACCAGAAAATCTGAAGTTCAACATGCATGCGTCCTTCTCCCAAGCTGCTCGTGTGCATCGTTCGATCAATTCCATTCCTTTGTTAGTTTTCTCTTCAGAAACTGGTCTCTGGAACAAATGTATCATCCCAATTATTCATCGCTCCAAAAAATCAGCTGACGATGACGCATCCAGAAAGTAAACTGTCCACCCTAAGTGAAAACTTGACATGTAGTTGAATGACCAGATGCTTGTTTAAAAGGCACGTAAAGAATATGTTTACCCTATTCAAAGAAATTGAGACCGTCCACTCTAAGTGAAAATCCATAAGATAGATAGAATCTAGACTGCTCTTGTATTTCGTATAAAGAAACCTGCATAGAAGCATATTTATTGATGAGAATATCAATTTGTACTTCGGCTTATACGTTAGCCTGGAATCATGAAACAATTAATACAAAACCAATTCGAAGTTTTTTTTTTCTGAAACTTATAACCAATCCCAATATAAAGTTGGTGAGATAAAGACAGCCAAGATAACATAATTCATCTAAGACTCATACATCCATAGCAAAGAGAAAAGGGAAGCAGAACTTGGTGAGATCTTTCTTCGAGAACTTGGCCGCAGCAGAACTTAGCAGGGGAGGTCATCGTTCAAGGGCTTTCAGCTTTCCAGCTCATAACTAAAGGAAATAAGCAGAAAAGGTAATTTAATTTAACAAACCATGTGAGATCCCAATAACAATTGAAAAAGTTAGCCAAACAATAAAACAGAGAGTAGAGAAGAACCTTTGAGTACGTGAGATGTCGTTAAAATGTGGGGCCACTGGAAACTTGCCGGAGATTTGACTGCTATTGCTTGATTTGGTTGAATGGAGGTTATAAAAATTGGATCAAGGTGAGAATCGAGGAAAAGGTTTATAAAACATGAGAAGCAAAGGGAGGTGAAAGGATATACATGAAGATAGGATTAAAGGATGGAATTGAATGAGGATTAGTGGGTGGTGTTAACTAAACCTAAACGGAGATTTACGATAGTTACGGATGAAAGCGATTGAAGCGATGAAGGAGGTGGAAGAGTCATAGCTGTTTGAAGGGCTGTGGGCTTTAAGTTAGATGACCCAATATACATTTTGGAAGTTCAGTAGATTAGACTTCGCTCCAATGTTTTTAGAGTACGTGTCAAAATTGAGTCTTCCTATTGGTCGATTTTTTCATCCTACGTGGATAGGCTAAATGGAGCTCATATATCCCTTTTAATATAGTATAGATTCAGCTCATATAAAATATAAAATTTAAGATGCTCTCTGTTGAGTTATGTTGAAGAAAATATTTAGAGAACAATGTTTATAAGATAAATGAAAAATAAAGTGCTTAACAAAGCATGTTAAATAAGTTAGTTAAGATTTTAAATAAAATTTATAACGAAGACTAACAATAAATTAGCATGAAAGATAACATAAAAGAATGATAGAAAGAACAATCAATATGAATTTATCAATATAAATATTATAATCAACAAACTAAAAACATACAAATTTTGAACATTTAGAAAACAAATTTCAAGATTACAATGAATATCCTATCTAAGACTTTTGCTATCTTATCGTCAGCATTTGGCAACTAAAAAACCAATTATCAAAATTATTTAATAGTTTTCAAAGGATCTTAAAAATATTCACCTAAACTCCAAAACAAACAAATATTATCTATTATTAGCAAAAAAATAAATTATAAATATTTTAATACATTATACGATCATGAAAGCTTAACTACAATACAAATAATTAATTAGATCAAGTAGTAGATAAATCTAATACTTTAGATTCTCAATATTAATAATTCAATAAATAAATGTTACATAAAATTAGCTAAATTCATTATATTTACTTTACTTTTTATATTATTTTACAAAAACTATTTAATATTAATTAAATTTCATCAAAATATTTATTGTGATTAAATTTTAAATATAAATTTTATACTATCATATACGTATAACAATCACACATTAATTGTAAATCATTGTTCTAAATTCAAAGCAAAATTAGATATTATGCATATAATTCAATCGTTTATGTTATTCAAATAAAATCTATGTAAAATGTGTGATAAAATATTATAATGTATTAACATTTTACACGCATCAAACAATTTATATAATATTTTAAATACAAATTAATATTTTTCAAAAATTATGAATATGCTTATATACATAGTTATTACATTTATAAATACAAATAACTAAATGGCAAATAAAAGGGTATTGTTATAAATATACATAAATAATAAAAACAACAAATCATATTTCAGATAAGAAAATTATGTAAATAAATTAAATAATTAATTTAAAAGTTATTATAAAACTAATCTAAATTATTAATACAGACTAGCGCGAGTATTTTTCTTTTAGAAAAGTAAAGACTAAAGAGGGTTACAAATACTAATCAAAGGCTAAGACGACATAATGTGTTTATTTATAACCTTCAAACGGCAGGTAGTGTTTCTTCCAACGAGACATTTCAATTGATATTTTGAGATGACGACGACGACTTCCGCTTACGTTTCACCGCGCCGTTCGATTCGAAAATTTTCGCTTAAAGCGGCTCTCTCTTTTTGATCTTGTTGTGAGAGAAGAGGCGAAAAGGAGAGAGAGAGGAATGGCGAAGAAACTAAGCGGGAAGACGACCATGGATGACGTAGATCGATTGTTTCAGTGTTTCAAGTGTGGAATCTCTCCTCCTGGTCAGCTTTCCTTCTTTCCCTCTCTCTCTCTCTCTGTTGAAATTGCCAATTGCCAATTGAATCTCATGTCTTCATTTTCAGCCTCTGCTATGAGAGAAAGGAAACGGAGAAAAAAGATGTTGAATCCGGATAACAACACTTCTCCTGAGACCTGTAAGAGCTTGCAGACAAGTTCTTTGTCTGGTAAAAGAAACCAGATTGATGCAAGTCCCAGTCTTGAATCCCTTGTATGTATCATCAACCCAACTTGTTGTCTTTATTTCATTGGGTTATTATGTGTGTTTATGATTGTCTTCTTATGTCATATCCCAGTCTGGTTCCAGTAATGTAAAGAAGACTATTGGGAGACAGTTTTCACCAGTTGTATTCTACGGGTCTCCCAATGGCGTTCCTCCCAAAAGGCCCTTGAGTTTGTTGAGGCTGTTACGCGAGATACGTATTGATCTCACTGAAGAAAGGAAAGCAATCTCCAGGTATATGCATGATGAACAAGCTCTTTATATTCGTCTCTATAAGGTGAGCTGTATGCCTGTATCATTTGATTTGTTTTAGGAAACAAGTTTGGGCTACATTTCCTCGGCAAGATGAAGCGGTTAAGTTTGTAAAGAGGCATGAGAACGCGCGTGTTTTTAGTTATCAAGATCATTTCAGTGGACAAAGAAGGTTTCTGGTTTCAACTTATGAAGATTTCTGGAACAGGTTTCCTTTTGCTTACCTCTTTTAACATTCGTATAGTGTTGTAATGCGTAACTTGTTTTTGTTCTTCTGCTACCTTAGATACAAATCTATGGATCCAAGGCGTCGACACCATTATGAAGTGATTCAAGAGGTATCTATCACTCATTCTAGTATGCCGCTGTAAACTGTTTCTGTGTGCTCTGCATAGCTCTTGCAAATCCAACAACTATGCATGACTGGTCTTTGATTTGATTGTTACACCTTCCTAGGGACTGCCATGCCATATGTACTTTGATTTGGAGTTCAATCAGAAAGTAAATGAAGGAAAAGATGTGGATCAAATGGTTGATATCTTGATATCAGTCATTCTAGAAGCATTGCATGAGAAATATGCTATTGAAGGACAAGAGGAGTGGATGGTAGAGCTTGATTCCTCTACTAAAGGTATAGTTGCTGTCCCTACTGCTAGTTGATTATGAGTTGAGTTGTGTTCTGTTTGCTTCAGTTTTTATTCTCTGAAAAAAATGCTAGTTATTGTCAAATGTCCTTCCTTAGATATTTCAGTATAAGAAGGTTGGTTGGTTGGTTCTCATTGCAGATAAGTTCTCCCGGCATTTGATTCTCATCATTCCAAAGGTTGCCTTTAAGGACAACTTACACGTTGGTGCTTTTGTAGGAGAGGTATGCTTCAAACAATAGTTTCATTTTTATTGCCTGAAAAGATGGTTTCTAAGTTGCAAGTTTGGAGGTTATGTTGGGCATGGCTCATTTCCTTCTTGATTTTTCTTCTTCAGCTATGCTCACGGATAGTAAGTACGAAGGAAAAAGATGAGAGGTTACGCAAGTTGTTTGTTCACAAAGAGGCTAATGATTCGGCATCCCTACTTTTTGTGGATACTGCTGTTTACTCGAGAAACCGTTGCTTCCGTCTTGCATTATCATCCAAAGCTGGAAAGACGTCGGTACTTCTACCTACAGGACGCTTCAAATGTAAGGATATGGTAAGTCCACCTTCCCTCTCATTTTCCATGTTGCTGTTTCAGCTCTGACTTGTTGTATTACTTAAGAACAGTTCATAATAATTACAATATCTATCAAAACCATTGGTAAACTAACAGAGCGAACAAGATGTGTTCATGTCATCCTTAATCTGCAACGTGACATCAGATTGTGAGAAGCTTCTGGTTTGCAAGATGGAGTCAGACTGTATGAAGACACTTTGCTTTGACACAGAGGTAATTTCCATCAATTTTGCCTCTTACAATCACAGACGTCTGCTTTTGGCTTCCAATTGCATCTTCCTTCCAACTTGAAGGAAGATTCCACAAATGTATATATCCCTTTTAACTGAACTCTTTGGAGATGGCAGGTGAACAATAACAGTATTGTAAGAGACCAGAGAGCTCATAAATTCCAAGTGGATGCTTGCACAAGTGACATGTCAACATCGTACTTCGGGGGCAAATCCCCGTTCCCGCTCGTAGACCAATTCGTAGAATCCATTGCTTCCACCGGGATTGTCTCAGGTTTCAATTTCTATTTGTGCAACATCTTTGTTCTGGAGAAATTGTAATGCTCGTCTTCTTAAAGAATTATTCTGTGATATTTAGGTAAGATAAGATGCTGGTACTGGTTTTCAGAAGATAGCCTGATTGTGTACAGCATGTTGAGAAATAGATACTGCGAACGCATTGGCAGGGAACATAAAAGCAATCATGGTACCAACTGCATTTCATCTATTTTGCTCTGAGTTTCAACCGTTTTCTGCTATTCTCAGCTAACAAACTTTGTTGTTGTTGTAGTGATGTACATCGTTGACATCAGAAGGGGAATCTATTATCAGAAATGCTATGATCCAGATTGTCGAGGTGTGTACTATTCTCAGAAGATTTTCTTGCAAAAACATTCTGAAAGCAGAAGATATACCACTTGCATTTTGTAACTTTCTCTTGCAGATTATAGATCTCCCATACGTCCAGTTCCAGATAGTTACTTACCTGAAGATATAGTTTACGATCAAGGGGAGGCACAAAATGTATCTAACAATCTTTACCTAGAAGGAGAAAGTTACATTGATAACGAACGCGAACCAGATAGTGCTTCCAGCAGAGGCTCATGGTGGCTTGAAGCAGCTAAAATTGCAGATGATCTTGAAAGCAAACCGAAGACACTGGAACCACACACCTTGGTTAGTTTACTAAACCATTTTTACTACAAGGAACAACAAAGTGTCATGTTCTTGACTTGACTCCAGATGCCGTCTAGTTTCTCGCGTTTAATAAAAGAATAAGCTTTTGTGTTGTGTTGGCACACAGGAAAGTTTCGAGGAAGATGATGACTGGTGGATAGCTGTAGAAGAGTCCCTACAAGGAATCTCATCTTTAAGTCCTTCCCCAAAATGCCCTTTGATTTAGACAAAAGTCAAGAATAATCTGGGTATTGTCTTCTTCCCTTTTCTCTCCTCAAAACAACCATCGTTTCCTCCATACCTAACCTCAGCAGATCTCTCTAATGGCTTCGCTCCCAGTTTTCATTCCGGCCAAGTTGTTTCCTTCGATCCTCTCACATGAAACCTTGATCAATCACTTTCAGACCAATCTCCCCAGACATTCCTCAACAATCACAAGCCCTGTCCGCCAAAACCACATCGTTTCACCACCTTCTTCTCTCCTACTCATGCCTTCTTGGTCATCTTCTCCTTCTCTCCCTTACATGGGCGTCAAGCTCGTCACCTATTTCCCTCATAACTCCTCTCAGAACTTACCAGGCATCCATGGATCCTACACACTCTTCAGCTCCACCACAGGACAAACCTTAGCATCAATGGACGGTACCGTATTAACCCTTTACCGCACTTCCTCTGTTTCAGGCCTAGGCTCCAAAATCCTAGCTAGAGACGATAGTCAGGTGCTGATCATGGTTGGTTCCGGTGCTCTCGCACCACATCTGATCAAATCCCATCTTGCTGCGAAACCAAGTTTGAGAAGAGTGTTCATATGGAACAGAACCCCTCAAAAGGCTCAGGATTTAGCTGACACTCTCTCTAAGGATTCTCAACACAGCAAAATCTCATTCGAGAGCCACCATTCGTTAGATGAGATCATTCCTCTTGGAGATATCATAAGCTGTGCAACAAACTCAACCGTTCCATTGGTCAGAGGCGAGTTATTGAAACCCGGAACACATCTTGACCTTGTTGGATCGTTTAGCCATGAGATGAAGGAATGTGACGACGAGGCGATCAAGAGAGGGAGAGTGTTTGTGGATAACGACACTGCGTTGGTAGAAGCGGGAGAGCTGGTGGGACCGTTTGAGAGAGGAGTGATAACGAGAGAAGAGATTTGTGGGAACTTGGTTGAGTTGGTAAAGGGGGAGAAAGAAGGGAGAAAGAGTGCAAGTGAAATAACTGTGTTCAAGTCTGTTGGTTCGGGTACTGTAGATCTCTTAGCTGCACAACTTGTTTATGAGACTTATCTCAGTAGTTCTTAAGGAATATGTCTTGTAAACGAAATAAGGTATTGATATGGGGTGTGTCAATGATGCATTTGGTGTTAGCCATTTGTTAAATAAAATGCAGTTTTGTTGTGGAACTTTGGATCTGTTGAATTCTGCTTGCTGTAGGTGAAGGGAGAGGAATTGTTGCTGAATGAGCTTCAGCTCAAGTCTTGTCCACTGCAATTACACAGATTTATAGTCCGGTTTAAGAGGAGTTGGTTTGGTTTGAAATGTTGATATTCTAAGATATAGAGATCCAGTCATCCATTAAGTTAATCAATAAACACCATGTACTGTATAGTCTGTGTTTGTTATATATATACAACAAAAACGGAACAGATAAGACGAGTAATTGCACAATGTTATGCGATACATTCTTAATAAAATAAATAATCATAATCTTGAAACTGATCAATATAAAAATTGTTTTTTTTTTAATTGTGATGAGATCATCAGCAGTAGCTGAACCAGAGTTTAATCAAACTGATCTCAAGATAACATATTACTTATGTTATGGAGTATGTTTGCCTCTTAATATGAAATGGTGTATGACATAGGTTGGGAATTGTTATTTATCCGCTTATGTAACATCAAAGTCTCGTTTTTAAGGCTATTTGCAGTGTTTGTAGTTGCATGAGGTAAGTATGGATCTCTAGGGGTGGACACTTTACCCGATATCCGAACCCGCACCTGAACCCGATCCGAAAAACCCGAACCGAAATTCAAACTGAAGTAGCAAAATATCCGAACGGGTAATAAATTAGGGAAGATTGGATTTCCGAACTCGAACGGGTAATATCCGAACCCGAATGGATATCCGAAGATAACCGAACATCATACAATAAGTAAAAGGCAAATAAGCTGATCAGAGAGACCCTCCACGTCGGCAATAATAATTAACCAATCGCATTGCGTGTTTCTTCCACGTCGGTTTAATTGGGCTTCGATATGTTTTTTTTCCGTTATGGAGTTGGCCCGTAAGCCCATTAGCTTAGACAAAATTAGACAAAATGGAGAGCACCGCATCGAACCGTCTCGACGAACCCTAACTTCCTTCTCTCTTGCGCATACAACGATCTCATCCCTTTCGTCCTTTCCACTTCCTTCCGTTTATCGGTTCACGTCTGTTCAATCAACCATCCATCAAACCCCCCCCCCCATTAACCTCCATTAATGGGTTCCTTTCGCATCCCTCTCTCTGATTTCTTTTATAACACCGATCATTCCCCCAGTTTGATTACACACGATACTATCCTCTCAACCGATGAATTCCAACAGCAAAAACTCCGTTTCCAGCGATCTTCTCTCCAAGAAACCTACCAGAAAGGACGCTGTCTCCTCCGCCGCACCGATGAAACCCTCCACCGCACCGATGAAACCCTCCACCGCACCGATGAAACCCTCCGCCGCACCGATGAAACCTATTGGCCAATCCGGCGTCTCCGGTGATTCCTCTTTGAAGAAACGTAACGGCAAGGCCGTTGTCTGCTCTGATGTCCCCTCCGACAAAAACGATGGCGTCGTGTTCTTTAAAAATGTGACGTTTGGACCACAAGCAGACGAGTTAAGGTTTCGTCTCATCCATTTTTAGGAGACCAGGAATGCACTCTCGAAGATCCTTATTGGTCTAGAGATGCTTTTGATTGACGAAGAGGTTTGTTACGAAAACTTTTCCTTTTTGTTTTTGGTTTATGTTGCCCGATAGATTAATAACAAACGTTTCTTGGTCGTTTTGAACAGGGTACTGTGATTCAGGGATTCATCCCACCATCGAGGATTGGCACTTATCTGCGACACATGATTCCCGGTTCCACTTACAGACTCAACAACTTCTTTGGTTCTAAGACCAAGAAGGTGTACCGGGTTGCTGATCCAGACGTGACCATTGCTTTCTCATGGAACTCTGTCCTCTCTGTTCTCAAAGACAGTTCGATTTGGTTTCCTGAAGATCGATTCCGTTTCCATGGCTATGAACAGTTCGAAGCGGCCTGCGACCTCAGAGGGGATCTGTATGGTAAGATCTCTCAGTCTTATCTGTTTATGTTGATCAGACATCTCTCGATTGTTTAGTACGTAGATGATTAAGTTCTGTTTTTATACGCAGATTATATTGGTCATATTAGCTTGGTGAATGAGCAGACTCTTAACGAGAGTCTTGTGCTTGATGAAGTCGAGATAGCTTCTATGCGGCGAATTTTGGTTCATGTTCAGACACATGAGTAAGTTCTTCTTTTTTTTATGCTCTAGACGTATATGTTTTTGCCTAATACATGTGTTCGCTTTGATACAGTGGTCCTGTGATGAAGCTCTACATATGAGACAAGGCAGCTACAGACTTCTGTGAGAAGTTTAAATCGCTTGGAAAATCTCCGAGTGTTATTTTGGTGACAACTGTGAATCCTAAGCGTTTTGGAGGTTCATAATACTTAACTTTTGTTCTGGTTTATAGATGTTAGTAAGCTCATTTTGATTGATTAATTTGTTATTCTTTGGTATGAAAATTGGTTATGCTACAGGTGCTTTATCTCTGTCATCCCTATCATCTTCACGGGTTTTTTTGATATGGATGTTCAACCAACCACGGAGTATCTGGCTTGGTATGTATTGACCTGTGTATTTGCAACGTCAACTTTAATCTATCGAACGTCTTGCTTATATATTTTTTTTAAACATTTCAGGCTTGAATCAAACTCAGAAGTTGCTAATAGAGTTAATGTTGAAATTGTCACCAAGGCTGAGACAGCTACTATAGGGGAGCTATTCTCTTACATGAAGCAGGAAGAAGCGAAGGTATGACATCTCATTTTTTATACTTGCGTTGCGCTATGATAACTTATTGAGTATCTTCTCTGTTGTAAATTTATAGGTCGCTTGGTTCGAGTGTACAGCCACTATTGATGATGTTGTGCGTGATTCCGCATGGTATTACATTGCTTGTGGTGGGTGCAAGACTAAAGCAACTAAAGGACCTACCACGCTTATGTGTAAGAAGTGTGGAAAGGCTGAGATTACTGGTGCTGCAGAGTAAGAATTGTACTTATAATTTTTTTTTTTGTCATATACACCTTCAACATTCATTATTATTGTGCCTATGAAACAGGTATCTCACTAAGCTCTATGTCTATGACAACAATGATTATGCGAGCTTTGTGGTTCTCGGTGACGCTGGGCATGAGTTAACTGGGAAGAAAGCCTCTGGATTGGTTGAGAGCTACTATGAGGTAATCACAAACCTTTCCATCATTCAGCTTTCATTTGTGTACTTACGGTTGTTTAAATTTTTATAGGCTAATGAGGGCGCAGTAGATGGGCATGTAGTCATGGTGCCTCAAGCCATGATTGATACCATTGGACAGACACGCACGTTCGTTATCAAGATATCAAACCACAACCTGGAAGGCAAGACGCAAGCTTTAACTGTCACCAAGGTCCTCCCTCTTGAGGTTCCAGCGCTTGGATGCGATCTAGACGACATTGTGGTTGTCCCTCCTACTGCGGTGACTTTGGAAACTGGTAATCGTGAGGAAGGTTCTTCCATTTTGAATGAGGAACATGCAGATGATGGGTTGAAAAGAGGTTCTGATATGATTGTGTCAGATGATGCTAAGCATGCTAAATGTGGCTAACATGTTTTATGTACTTGGGTTGAGTTTGTTGACCGACTATGCGTTGGTCCATTTGCTTCGGATTTTGTTTCAGTTTGTTGAAAGACTATGTTTTGGTTCATTTGCTTCAGTTTTTTCTTGACATTATTTATATCATATGCTCTATTTGGATATTTTTATGGTTTGTTTGTTCCTTTGTTTATTTTTGAGGTTTGATCATTTTAGTGTTGCTATAATTTATGCAGTTTTTTTTATCTTAAGTAGTGATTATGTTGTATATTTTGAAAACTATTCAAACTATTAAAAAAAAAAACATTTGAAAACTTGAAAAAAATATTTTACCTTCTTTATAGTATAATTTTTTTATTTTTTTGGAATTTATGTTATTTTTAATTTTAATACTTTTTTAAGTAGAAATGAAATGTATTTCTTCCATATTTTTTTATAAACTTATCTTCTATTTTGTATGTAATAAAAATTAGGGAAAACATTGACTCTTTCTATCTTCTTTATAGTAAAGTCTTTTTTTTTATTGGTTATCAGGATTTGGAAAAATAATTATACCTTATTTAAAGTATTTTTTTTTGGCCATTTATGCAATTTTTTAATTTTTAATTCTTTTTAGTAAAAACAAATTGTATTTCTTCCATATCGTCTTATAAACTTAACTCCTGTTTTATATGTAATAAAAATTAAGGAAACAGAGATAATTAAATCTTATTAATAATAAACCTTTTTTATTTTTATTTTTTTGGGTTATCATGATTTGATGCACTTATCATAAAAAAAAACTACGAATATAATCAGAACAAACCAAACCTCTACACACAAAGGAAAGAAAAAAAATATAGATATGTTAGAGTAGTCTTTCTCTATTATAACATATATATATATATATAAAATTAAAAAGGTACAAATTCTCCTATTTAATTGTTAAATATTGATGTAATGATCCTGATTTTTGGGTAATAACTGAACGAGTTTTTGTTACAAATAAATCTCCATACTAATTGATCGGTCTACTCCGGGATGAGTAGATAAAGTCTACACTAAGTAGGGAGACTCTACTTAAACTATGTTTACATATAAAATAATAATTAATGATATTCCTAATAAAAAGTTTATAATTTTTCAAAATCATTTCACTCTAATTTATTCAAAAAAAAAATGATATAGTATAAACACCAAAATAGACTCAATTTATTTTAAACTTTGAAGTTTGGGATATTAATTTTATAGAAATAATAGAACGAAGATAAATAAATTATTTACCAATTATAATGTACCAATTACAAAATAAAACTCAAACATTATGTTTTGAAAATATATGGCTCTTTTTACAATTTATAATTTGTTTTGAAATTTATATAAAAGTAAAACATGGTTATAAACTGGTCAAATGAATATATTTATCTATTTATTGTTCGATTTTTATACATAATTGAAACTGAAACATATTTTATAACTATGATCAATTTATTAAGGTTAAGACCAAGTTATGTTTAATATTTTGTAACTTCTTTACTATTCAACATATATTAATGTTGTAACTTGTGGTGTATCTAAAAGACTTTTAGAATTTGCCACCTATATGACCTCTCACATTCTGATTCCATTATACAATTCTTCCATACCTCTAAACAACTCCATCAAAATATAAACATGAGTCAGGTATTTTTGGGTGATACGCCACAAAACGGAAACATCTTTATCATCTCCAAAAAGAGTCATTACCATAAGGATAAGGAGACCAAGGACACAACAAACAGAAATTGTGGTATCCGTCGTCATGAAGGCAGCAAGCAATGGCCACCTACTACACGATACGGTACGCGATATGGAGAGCATGCTTGAATACCATGAGATAGATTTTGATTCGGCAATGAGGATTATCGAGCAGACTTCTGACTTTGTCGCACGCACCATTCCGACCCTTGGAGATCCCACAGTCACAGATCTTGATGTAATTGTTAATATATCTGATCACAGCGTAGACGCTGTCCGCAGAATTGACCTAGACATCTATATCATCGAGCTTCGTGAAAATCGAAGGGGACCCACCCCTAACGAAAAAGATGATATATGCCCAATTTGCTGCGAAGAGTTTGGCACACAAGAAGAGATCAACTCTTTAAATTGTAAACATTTCTATCATCATCACTGCATCTTGGATTGGATTACAAAAACCTTAACATGCCCATACTGTAGGGCAAATCTTGCTTAATGTACATGAGACCCACTATCTCATCTACATAGTTGCTTGCGTTATTTACCTTTCCGGAATAAGCTGTCTCAGATTTTGTTATCAAATCTTTGTCTTAATAATTTAAAGAAAAACATGAAATAAAAAATAAAATTTTGATATTTTAGTTGTCATTGTCATAATATTTTCCAACACAAAAATTGTTGCACATATTAAAATATTTGCTAAATAATTAAGTATTATCCATTCATTTTTGAAAATAATTATACTTTCAAATTTAGTTTAGTTATCTTGATTTAATTGTTTCAATGTTTGTATTGCTGATAACCAAGAATAAGATGTGGTTGCGCGATAATATTTATGTTTTTTTAAATTGCATAATTTACTGAATTTTTAATGGTTGGTTGGTTGAGGAAAAGTTATATAGAAACCTAATTAACTATAACGAAACTCCTTGGATAGTAAAAGTATTAGAGAGTTATTTTATGTGACAACTCCATATTTTATTATTTATGGGTTCAACCCCTTTTGTTATTTTTGGTAACATGGATGGTGATGTGGTTAGCCAATTATTTGTATAAACACATTAAGTACGTTTATAACTAATTTTGGAAAGAGGTCAAAACTCACACAGTCTTAACAATACACATGATATTATTTTAATACAAAATCATTATTAAATCTCATAATTACATGGAATCTTGATCTGAAAGGAAAAGGAGTATAATTCATTATATCAACATTACCAATATTTCTCTTTACCTTACCAAAAAAAAGAAAACCTATAACAAACCTAACTCTTTCAAAAACGCATCTTCCTCTCCCACAGCCGCAAGAAACGTACACTACCATTTTCGCAGGTCAGTGACAGAGGTGAGAAGAGAGGGAGCCGTTGAGTTTGTTGGAGTAAAGGTGAAAGTTTTGAAACGTACTCGACCATATTCGCGACCAGTGACAGAGTTGAGAAGGGAGGGAGCCGTTGAGTTTGTTGGAAGAAAGGTCGAGGCTCTGTGAGAAGCTTTGTAAGCATAATGGTTACGTCACCCTCCGACCAACCCGTTCAATCTGCAGGTAAATATGTTAACTTCGTTCTCACTCCTCACCAGCATCGCCCTATTCAATCGAAAACAAACCATTGTTAAAATAAATAGGATACTTATTGATATTCATTCAGCATGGACAATTTTATACTCATTGAATAACAAGTGGTTATATTTATAAAATAATTAGGATACTCTAAACATGAGAATAATTGAAATCGAAATGAACTCATAAAGCTATAGTGTATAGGTTCACATACATTATACTGTTGCTTTGGTGTCTATTGTCTAATACAAATCCTACACCCCCTGCCTATTGTCTAATACAATTTTATACTGTTGCTCTGATTTTTTAGAACATTGATTTGGTGCCTGTTGCTTTGGTGCCTATTGTTATTTATTTATCTCATATAATACTGTTTGTGTGGTTAAATATATTAATGGTGCAAAATATTATAAAATTGTATTTCTTAAAAAAACTTGAAAATATTAGCAATTCGATTTGACATATTTTTTTTTGTTTATTGTAAATATTTCAGATACTATTAAAACATAAAAAGTATAAACGAATATATTATTTTAAAATTAAAAAAATTTATTTTCCTAATATAACAATGCAAATTTTTAATATCATTAACTGTAACATATTTTATATTTACGTTTACAAATTAAAACTAAATCGAAACTAATTGCAAAGTATATTTCTGATAGATAAAATAACCATTTTGGAAAATCTGTTTTACTTCAATGCTGTATATATTTTGATTATATTTACTTTTACTCCATAATTTTGATAAAATTGTATTCCTTAAAAACACTTGAAAATATTAACAATTCGATTTGACATATTCTTTTTTTTTATACTAATAAAACATAAAAAATTATAACCGAATTGATTAGTCTTAGAATAACATAGAATTTAATATTTCTTCCTAATTTATCTAAATTATAACAACAATTATTTTCCTAATATAACAATGCAAATTTTTTAATATCATTAAATGTAACATATTTTATATTTACGTTTACAAATTAAAACGAAATCGAAACTAATTGCAAAGTATATTTCTGATAGATAAAATAACCATTTTGGTAAATCTGTTTTCAAAAAAAAACATTCCAAAGATTTCAAGTAGATTTCTTATTGTTTGCTTATAATTTTTTGTACCTTGAATAAACTAAAAGAAAGATATTTCAATATATTATAAATCCATTTCATATAAAAGTTGCTATATTTGAAATCACATGTCCCATTGCAACAGCTACATAAAATAAATAAAACAATGCTATATATATTTTGATGCAAATTTAGTTAATTACTTAATTTGATAAATATATTTTGTTATGTACTTTTATCTTATAATATTGTTTGTGTGGATAAATATATTTTGGTACAAAATTGTATAAAATTGTATTTCTTAAAAAAAAACTTGAAAATATTAGCAATTCAATTTGGCATTTCATTAGAGGTATAATTTTTGATATATAATATCCCTACTATTTGATTATTATTTGAATATATTAGATAACATATACTTTTTCGATTCAACTAAGATATTTTTATTATACATATTAAAAAAAATTTTATTTTCATGTCGTTTGATTTTTGCTTTAGATTTTTATATATATTAGTAAGATTATGTATAATTTAATATATGTTTTAAGAGAATCAAACAGTAAAACTTAGCTAAAGTGTTAATCCCAGAAGATAGTTTCTTTTGTAAAGTTCTAAAGAATGTATGCCCTTAATTAAAATCACATGTTTTACAGTGACATTTCACATGCAACACATTCCTCAAAGAATCCACCAACTTCAGGAAATGATTTCAGTGCGCCCTATCACGGTATGTATAAGAAGTGTTTGGGACATCAGAAAACACCAAACAGATAATACTCAAATTTGCATCGGCTTCATGTGCTACGACCACCACGTAAGCCTTTATTAAAACTTTAACATATACATATATATATGTATTTGGTTTAAACTACTCACTATTTACTTAATTGGTTCGGCACAACAAATTTTGTTCACATTCAGGGACAACTATTAGAAGGTCGGCTCACCCGAAACATTCAGCCAAATGACCCGAAAAATTTAACCGAGGGAGATATATATGAATTTTCAGGATTTTCTGTCATACATAATTCACGACATCGAAAACTCACCCAGCTGCCGTATTACATTCAGATCGACCAAAAGACAACAACATCGAAAGTTACAGACATCGGTCCAATATTTCCAGTTCACAATTTCTCTCCTCAGAATTACAAAAATCTATTGCACTTAGCCACTACACCTACCTACTTACCAGGTAAGTAAGTCAGCTCAATATCAATTAAACAAACATGGATTTTTGTTCTAACTCAAAATCAATGTGCAGATGTCGTCGGATAGATACTCATAAACAAAAAAGAAATCCGTACCACTCAGAAATCAATATTGATGCCACGATTGGTTTACGGCTGAACAGGTAAGTCTAACACAGTAGGCAAAAACGAAATCATAATTCTCTTCATACATACACCTCTATCTCAGGTCGACAATGGTTAAACTCATATTGTGCGACAAGCAAGCAACATATTTTATCATCCTACAAAGCAAGAAGAATAGGAAATTTAAAGTTGTCATCATCACAAGCATAATTCCTAAACTTTTCCAAGGTAAATAATTTTTTTAAACACATAAAAAAATAATACATATATAATTTTTTTCTTTTCCAACAGAACAATAATATCCAATATTTTCCAGGCAAACTACTACTCAGTTCATCACCAGCAACAAATTTCTACTTCAACAAATCAATTGATTACATAAAGCATTTTAAATGGCGAATAAGAGATCATGCAAAAGCATGCAGCAAAGAGTGACTTTAATCCATGCATCATTCGGATTATTATTCCCTTTCCCAATTGATACCTAGGTTTATTTACATTTTTAACAATTTTATCATTGTTTTTTTTTGTTAAATCTCTACTTCTCTACAAAATCTAAAACTCAACTTCTGTCTTTCAAACTTTGCTAAGAAATTTAAATATATAGAGAATAAATTAAAAGACATAATCCGCGCATAGCGCGAACAACGGATCTAGTATGTATAATTAACCTTATATTTCTAGTTTACATCTCTCATTTTATATAAAATATTTATATTGATATTACACATACTTTAAATTCGTATGATATACATACAATTACAGAGAAAATGATTTGCTACTAACTTAAAATACATGTTAAGCTTTTTATTTCAAGAATTAACAAAAAGTTATATCTAAAACTTAAAAACAATAACCAAATTAATGTCTTTTTAGTTTCAAAATGTTATCTCCAAATCTATTAACCATTCAATCTATTAAAAATAAAAAAAATAATAAAGTGAAAGTTTTATTTTAAATACAAGAAATTTGAGAAAAGAAAAAAATTTAATAGGTTTTTTCAAAATCTAAATATCCGAACCCGATCCGAAATAACCGAATCCGAACTAAAAATACTCGAACCCGGCCCGAAATATAAAAATACCCGAACGGGTTCTACACCTATATACTGAAATACCTGAAAATTCAAAATACCCGGTCCGAACCCGAACGGGTATCCGAACGCCCACCCCTATGGATCTCAGTGAAGAAAGGATAACAATTTTCAGGTACATATGCATAAGGTGGTGCTGGCTTTTAATTCTTCTTGCCTTTTTACAAATTACAGTATTATTATATCATGGCATAATCTTAGACAGCACTACAACATAATTGCATTACTGATTAAATAGCTAACTTCCTTTGGTGTACACACATGAATGGGATCCAAAAACTTTGATGTGAACGTAGTTTAATACAATTATTAAAACAATTAACAGATAACAAAGATGCCGTCTTAGCTCAGTGGTAGAGCGCGTGACTTTTAATCCCGTGGCCGTGGGTTCGATGCCCAACAGACGGCGATCGATCTTATTTTGTCTTTCGCAATTTTTTTTATTTTTTGTGGTTTTTGGCTAAAACCCTAAAAGCCTCGGGTCGATTTAAAACTAAAACAAACCTAATTGCAGTTTCCTCTTCTCTCAAAACGGCCAACACGAAGTTGGAGTTTGTCGCTAAACTCCATCCTCGTCGCGATGAACATGGAGACGAGCCAAGCAGGGATGGGGAACAACACGGTGATGTGTCTGTTAACAGACCCAGAAGGAACTAACTTAGGTTCCGCCATGTATATTCCTCAGACCGCTGGTCCTTTGCAGCTTACTCAGCTCGTCAACAGGTTCCTCAACAACGTAACCAACACTTTCCCCCATCTAAATTTGTTTAAAAGAAATGATTTTTCAGAAACTTTGTTAATTACCCACCATGAATTATGTATAAAGTTTTGAATTTTTTGAGTATTGGTTTGCAGGAGGAGATGTTACCTTACAGTTTCTATGTATCAGACGAAGAGCTTCTTGTTCCTGTTGGAACTTACTTGGAGAAAAACCAAGGTAACCATTCAATCAAGCTTGGTTTGTTGTGTCACTCTTATGTCTCTGTTTAAGTATGTTCTTACAAACGTGTGTTGTTTTAACAGTGTCTGTGGAGAAGGTTTTGACTATAGTTTATCAACAACAAGCTGTGTTTCGAATTCGTCCAGTTAACCGTTGCTCACAAACTATTGCTGGTATGTCATATCATACTTCTTGTTCTAGTTCTATGTATCAGTTGCTTACTTGTGGTTTTTGTTTTAAATCATAGGTCATGCGGAAGCTGTTCTTTGTGTTTCGTTTAGTCCTGATGGTAAGCAGCTAGCAAGTGGTTCTGGTGATACAACTGTCCGGCTTTGGGATCTCAACACTGAGACTCCATTGTTTACTTGCAAAGGTTCGAAAATTTCCCTCACCAGATGTGTAATAATAGTTCATCCTAATAATAAAGCCTCTAATCTTCTCAGGACACAGGAACTGGGTTCTCTCAATTGCTTGGTCTCCAGATGGCAAGCATCTTGTCAGTGGTAGTAAATCAGGTGAAATCTGCTGTTGGAATCCAAAGAAGGGAGAGCTAGACGGCAATCCACTTACAGTAAGTCTACTTGATATTGTTTTAACTTGTGGAATGTTTACATGTATGATCACTCATTACCTTTGATCTTTACATTGTTTCCTTAGGGTCACAAGAAATGGATTACTGGTATCTCGTGGGAGCCAGTCCACCTTAGTTCACCATGCCGTCGGTTTGTAACTTCTAGCAAAGATGGGGATGCAAGGATTTGGGATGTTACTCTTAAAAAAACTTTGATCTGTCTCAGTGGACACACTCTTGCTGTGACTTGTGTCAAATGGGGTGGCGATGGAATTATTTATACAGGGTATGTTCTTATCCATTTTCATTGGTCTGCTGTCAGATATTTCAATGTATTTTAAAGCTTAGGCGATTTAAGTGTTGATGTTGGGTGGATCTCTGATCTAATAATCATATATTGAGAAAGAAACTTAACTTGCAGTGTATTTTATCTAGTTAATGACTTGGTACTTGCCCCCATGATCACTTTTGTTACATGATTTTGTGTTTTTTTTTTCCTGTCAGTTCCCAAGATTGTACGATAAAGATGTGGGAGACTACTCAGGGGAAGCTCATTCGAGAGTTGAAGGTGAACTTTTAGCTATATTTGGACTTTCTTATGATCATTGTTCCTCTTCTGCCTAATATCTCTTAACATGTTTTGTGACCTGTAGCTCGTTTAGATTCACTTTTGGCCACTTCAATTTTACTCTGCTTCTTCTGATTACTTTAGGGTCATGGACATTGGGTTAACTCCCTTGCACTGAGCACAGAATATGTTCTTCGAACAGGAGCTTTTGACCACACTGGAAGACAGTATCCTCCAAATGAAGAAATGAAAAAGGTAAGCTTCTCACCCCACTCCACAAGTTAAGATCACTTTCTCACATGATTTAAGAACATTTTTCGTGTTATAGGCGCTAGAAAGATACAACCAAACAAAAGGGGATTCCCCAGAAAGATTAGTATCAGGCTCTGATGATTTCACTATGTTCCTTTGGGAACCATCTGTTAGCAAACAACCTAAAAAGCGCTTGACCGGTCATCAACAGGTTAAACATTACTTTACAGTTTCACTCTTTTCACCTAAGTCTTGTTAGTTTACTTCTGTTTCTAATTATGTACCTTTGAATATTTGATTAAAATGAACAGCTTGTAAATCATGTCTACTTCTCACCTGATGGGAAATGGATTGCAAGTGCTTCATTCGATAGATCAGTTAGGTTATGGAACGGTGTCACAGGACAATTCGTTACAGCTTTCCGTGGCCACGTTGGGCCTGTTTATCAAGTCAGTTGGTCTGCTGACAGTAGATTGCTTTTGAGTGGCAGTAAAGACTCTACTCTCAAGGTAATAACTTGCTTGTATACTCATTATTGGAGATGTTACTAAGACTCTATTTAAATAATTTGTTACTTCCACACAGATTTGGGAAATTAGGACGAAAACGTTAAAACAAGATCTTCCTGGTCATGCAGATGAGGTACTAACCAACACCTTCAAAAGCTTAACTTGCTACCGCAATTTCAATCTTTTTCCTCTCTTAATTTTTCGACCCTTTTGTTTTATTATTGGGGATAGGTTTTTGCTGTGGATTGGAGTCCAGATGGTGAGAAAGTAGTCTCTGGTGGTAAAGATAAAGTTTTGAAGCTATGGAAGGGTTAAAAGGAAAGTGCATTATGGAGCTTATGTTATTTAAACCAGTTATATGTTTACTATCTTAGATATTTGAGTTCTTCAACTTGTTTGGTTTCTCTACTGAAGGATCGGTTTTGCATCTCCTTACTTTTTATTGGCTATTTTGATATAAGGTTTAATAAAAAAAAGCAGTTTTTCTCACTTCTTGTTGTGAAAGTAGCATGGAAAATGTTTTACGTTAAGGTAAATACATGAAATTGTTTAGAAAAAATTACAATATGAGATATTTTCTCATCCTCTATTTACACTTCGACATACTTCCAACTTGTAGAGTATTTTTTTGTTGTGATTTCTTTGAAATGCTCTTTTAACTAAACAAACTAAATATTTCTTTTTAATTAATTAAGTATTTTTTTATTTATATCCAATTTTTTATTTTACTCTTTGATCTTCTGTCGAGAAACAATCATAAGTAACTACATACTAATTCTTCATCAACTGACGGCAAAGTGTAGAATCTGAAAATATTTTTACAAACCATAATCCACTTTTGTCTCTCCTTCTCTATTGACAACAAAGTCTATTACTGGCCGTTTGGAAACTTCATGGATAAGAGAGACAGTAAGATCAAGGAGAAGCTCGTGAGCGTGAAGCATTCCACAGAGGTGAAAGCATTCGACGAACAAACCGCCATTGTGAAGCAGAGAGGAAGAAGGTGGAGGTTAAGCTACAAGTGGCGAGCATTGAGAAGCTGATGGAAGAAACCATTAAAGCTCTTCATTCTCAAATCGATGCTCTTAATCAAGACATTGTCAACGCTTACGTCTTTGAAAAAACAATTCTTTATTGCTCGGTCTTTCTCGTACTCATTTACAAGTAATTAAGATGAAAAATTTCTATGTCTCTCTCTTTTGGATTGTTCGTTTCTAGTTTCAAAGAAAATAGCTTTATTTGTAATTTAGTGGATAACAATTTACTGACCACAACCACTATTGTCTATCAAATTGTCGACCACATCCACAAGACTATCCAATTCATGCCCACATCCACAGGTTTTCGAAGAGACGATTGAACATTTACTCCCAAACACAACTAAACTACAACTATCATGACCACAAATTTTGGGCATACCAACACCATTGTCCACGCTCCTGTCAACTAATTTCACTAACCACGACAATTATGCGTCCATAACCATGCCTTTCACTACAAAATTCATGACCACAACTGCTTCCTGCCGCACAATTCAACCACAACTACCTTAACCACGATTTAGACACCAACCATCAGATCAATCTTAAAATAAAAAATCTATGGATGTGCTAAAAGCTCAGAGCTCCGTAAATCTGACACATATTAATTATAAACCTACGTTACTGCTTTTAGTAGCGATGTACTTCTTTTAACAATGGCCGTCGGATCCCTTTCAAAAATAACTAAATCTAACGGCTCGCCATAAGGCCCACTGTCTCATGTACCTACCCATTAATTGCAACCGGACAATCTAACTAGATACTCAAACCTAGTTCCTTCGACCCTTATTTCTTAACCACAAAGTCCATCCCGTCCAACGAAGAGGTTTTTTTAGAAGAGAAAATGATAAAGTAAGTCACAAAGTACTCCTCAAATCCAGAGTATGTGAAGAAACAAAACAGGAAAAGTAACCTTCTATGTAAACAACTCAATTGTTTATACACATTGAGGTGGTTTGTTAGTCACGATAATGTAGACCTGAGTTTGGACCTTGACACCTTGTTGGTCCATCTAAACATTCTGATCTTAAACATGCACTTGAATCTGGGAAAATCAATGACTAAGGCGGCGGCTCATGTTCCTTCTCTGATGCACCCAAAAATAGGGTGACAGTGAAAGGAAGGATTGATGTTGAAGAACATATGCCTCTCCTCACTAAGAAGCTCAAATGAATGTTGAACTTCTTATACCGGCCAAAAAAAAAATGAAGCCTCCAAACTGAAAATTAAATAAATACAAATAGAATAAAAGAGTTCACCTGAAAATAAAAGAATAAATTAAAATTTTAACAGATTGTTGCGTAGTGCGGAAAAACTCTATTACTAACTAATGGAAACAAATTTAACATGGTTCAAAGAAAACTATTTGCTACACGTCAATTATTATAAATGTCGTATAGAAGCGTCTGAGATTAGTGTAGGCACATGTAAATAATCCGTTGTCGAATTGTCTAAATCGTTATTTTATAATTTGTAATAGTTGACGATTCTAATAAACAAAAAAAAATGATATTATATTTGTTCGAATCAAATTTACCCGTTGTAAATGATAAAAAGGGTTTTGAATATATAGACGACATAATCATAGCACGCAAAAAGAAAAAGTTACTTGAGGCTGATCTACCATAGTTGTCGCTTGCCAAACCCATAAGAAACAAAATGCGTAGAGGGGCCAAGGTTTAAGAATATTTGGCTCATCCTCCTTTGAAACCAACCAAACCCACAAAAACTAAAACTTGGTCACGAAAATATTTTACAATCAAACACCAAGTGATAATGACAATCGCATCATTTTATTCTTATCTCTCTCTCTCTCTCTAATGGCCCCTCTTTGTAAGGACCAAAAGCTATAGTCGATTCTATCTATCATCCATCACCTCTACCGAAAGGAGAAAGAGATCAACGAATTTCTTCTTATAGAGACAACCAAATTGATTCATAGAATGAGGTTTGAATGGGATCATCACCATAACACTTTCTTTGGCTTGTTTTTTCCTTTTAGACATAGACCAAACTATTAAAACGAAACCCTATTTTTCAAAGATAAGTGAAAGAAACTAGAACCATTAACTTAACATCTCTCTCATTTCATTCCCTTTAGATGTCTTTTCTTCAAAAAAAAAAAAAAGATGAACATCAAATATGAATAAAACATTATAGTGGGCGTGGTACAGAAATCATAAGATTAATATTTATATATATTACGTCTTATCATATGATCATATAACCTCATTGCCAAATTAAAGCCACATATTTTTTCATGTCTCTAACGTTACGTCCTTTTTTTTTTCTTTCTTTCTAGGTTCTAAGGGCATCATTATAGGTGGGCTTTAGATTGAGGCCCTTAAGCGTAGGATCCCTTAACTTTTAACTAAAAACGCTAAGGGACGACCCTAAAGTCCCTTATCTAAGGGTCGTCCCTTAGCGTTTTTAGTTAAAAGTTAAGGGACCCTACGCTAAGGGCCTCAACCTAAAGCCCACCGATAATGATGCCCTAAGGGCATCCACAAGGGGAGTTCACCCGGATTTCGAGAAAAAAAAAATATTAAAATAATAAAAATCAGTGAACCTGTCCAAGGGGAGTTCACTCCAGTGAACCCGGATCGTCACTGTAGCGCGGGCCCCACGACACGTGGCGGCCCGCGATTGGTCCTATTAATAATTTTTTTTTTTTTTTAAACAAAAATCAAACAGAAAAAAAATAATAATAAAAAATGTTTTGTGAACCCCTTCCATGGGGTTCACTAATGCGGATGGTCTAACTTCTAGCCATTTTCCTGAAACAAGCCAACACTTTGTCTTTCCACATATGGTCTTACAATACAGTTTATTAAAATAAATTTTTGTTGGAAGATATTGAACTTTAAAAGTTAATATTTTTTATACAGTATATATGTGGATACTGTTTTAGATGATACAATGCTATTAGAAATAGAATTACTGTATATTATATTGCTAATAATTCCAGCTCTTTTCAACAAACAAAAAAAATAATAATTCCAGCTCAGAAAGATAGTTACTTGTGGACATGGTATCTCTAGATTATTTCATAGCATGTAAAACACAACATCAAGAATCAAATCCCTCACTGGTCACTCCGCAATTCAAATTGTTTGGGACGCAACACTTAAATAAAAGAAAAAGGAAACTCATTAGTCAAAACTTACTTCATTGTTCTTCTTTTTTTTACTTTGTGAAAAGAAGAATGAGGAGTGAAAAATGTGTAACTTTGCGAGTAAATATAGTGTGATGTTCGGGTTTGATTCCTTGTTTTCTTTCTAGAAGCATTTATTCCTTTTTTCTCTTTTTTTTTTATCAACGTATTCCTTTTTTCTATCTCGTCTTATTTTCTGGAAAAAGGAAGGTTTATACATGCAATGAAGCCATATTCTTTTTGGTGGTAATCATATATGAGAAACCTTTTGTGCTCGTAAAGGGTTATATTCTCGATAGTTTGTTGCAAAATGAATTACAAATGGAATATTATTGGTACTATACCTTCTTTTTATTTTATAAAGTGGCATCCTTCAATATTGTCCAAAGAATTTTTTTGCTTCTGACCCCTTGATGGGAAAAGACCTATTGTGCGTGTGTGAATTCTTTGTGATTTTTTTCCTTTGTAAGCTTAATTTTTTTTCTTTATTCCCATTAAAATTTTCAATTTGAACGATATATAAACCCATTTCGTTCTTTTAAATTTTGAATATGCAAAAAGAAAACTTACTTTTGAATTTTTGACTTATCTTTTTAGTTGCAAAAAAAATTGTAGCAAATTGTTGTCATTAATTAGTAGTAAACAGAATATGTAATGTTCTGTAGTAGTAATTATTATTAGTGTATCAGTGAACGTTATGATTGTAGTGGGAACTAATGCAGTCATGTCTGGTAATTAGAGTGATGCCTTTTTGCTTCAACTTTTTATGTAGGAGGGTTGGATTGGATATCTTTTCTGCGATTTGTCTATTGTCCACCTTCCACTCTTTTGATGTGCGATTATATTTTAACCCTATAGAATTGATCACATGATATACGTTAGGCGCACGTGCTCCGGAATCATAAACACTATTGACCTATGATTTATTTTATTTCCATTTAGAAAATATAATTTGATTCTTATTATAATACTTCAATCGGTGAAAGTTTAGGTAAAATGAAATGCTATCTTGATATGGATAAAGTTTACTCCTCAAAGTCAATGTAGTACAAGAGGTGTCAATCTAATCATAAACGAATTTAATCAAAGAGAATGCAAGGCATTAACCTTAATTTAAGTGCAATCAAGTGATTCAATAAAGTAACCAAGTAACAAGTTTAAACTCAATGATTCAATTTCAAGTAACAAAGAAACTAAGCAAGTTATAAATCAAGGAATTAATACGAACCTATGGGCAAGGGCATTGAGTTAAGATGATCAAAATCCAACCTAGAGTGCTCAAACAGATAAAGTATAATAAGTATAGACTCAAACAGATAGATTAATCCATTTCTGTGACAATAATGTCTATACTAATAAAGTATTAAACATCAAGTTTCATTGGTTTAATACAAGCAAGCGTGCATGATTAACGAATCTATTAGCTTCCTATGTTTTGCTAACATCAATCTCCATTGGTCAAACAAGCAAAGATAATATTAAGATGGTTCAAACATTTCATCAAACACATTCCGGACATGAATTCTGTTGGATCTAGATTTAGGGAGATTGATATTAGGAGTTTTCAAGGCTCCTAAGACAAATGTTGTAGTATAAACGATTGTCGAACCAGTTCTGAGAGATATGAAAGTACCGAGAATGCAAGTAATCACTTAATCTAAGTGCAACCAATGGTTTTTAAAAGGGTTTTTAAACTATAACTAACTAAAAGGAATAACTAAATGATACTTTCTTAACTATGGGAAAAGAGAACTCATGGATATAGGTATTAGACCTCGGGTGATCAAGTTTCGAACTAAGGATGGCAAACGATCAATCAAACTATCAACCTTAAGCTTAGACACAATCCTAAACAAACTCTATGTCTAGATGAATGTTCATTTACTAACACAATCCAAGCATCAAATGTCTTTGGTTGAATAATATGAAAGTAATCATAACTAGCAAGTCCAATGGCTATCTTAGCACCTCTAACAACAAATGTCTTTGGCAAAGTATGCTAAAAGCTAGGAAGAATTGTCTCGGGCATTTCCTCGAACACCTTTCAGGTGAGAAATGTCTAAGGATCAACAACTGAGTGGCCAACTCAGAAGATGCATTAGGTTCACTCTGCTAGCAAGGAAATATGAATGATCTACACTAAAACATCCTAGCTCTAACCTAATCACCCTTAATCTCCCTAACCCATGAATTCAAAGGGGGATTACTCACTAATCTCCATGATTCATCTTAAACCCATGTTGGATTTCAGATTAATCATGTAGAGAAACACAAAAAATAGATATAAGAACACAGAATTTCAATAACAAAAACTGATCAATTGATTCAAGAGATGACTTTCCAAAGGTTTTTTGGTGGTTTTTCTTAAGAACAAAGATGATCTGCCTCCCGGTGGCTTACAGAGTATTAAAACATAGGTTTAGAAAATAAAAACGTGCATCATGAAATGACCAAAAGGCCCTTGAGAAATCATAAGTTCGAGCAGAAATAAGACGCGGAGCGACCTCCGCTCATCGCTCCGAGTAGTCGCTCCATGCTTCGGGAGCGACCTCGCTGTGTCGCTGTGAGAGGTCGCTCCGGACTCGTTCTCGCGTTTCTGAGTGAAGAAAACGCGAGCGACCTCCTCTCGTCGCTCCGAGTAGTCGCTCCATGCTTCGGGAGCGACCTCGCTGTGTCGCTGCGAGAGGTCGCTCCGGACTCGTTCTCGCATCTCCGGGTGATCAAAACGCGAGCGACTCTTCCCTGTCGCTCTGGTAAGGTCGCTCTGATAGGGAGATCAGAGCGACTTGACGGTGTCGCTCCAGACTGGTCGCTCCGGTAAGGTGCTCGTCCAATGATCACTTTAAACACTTCTTTTGGACTCCAATTGCACCCAAATGTCTCCAAGAACTCCATGTGGTACTCCAATACCTGATAAGGACTCATGTATGCAAAATGCAACCTAAACATGGCTAAATCCTAATCTATATGATCAAAATGCACATGGGTGAATGGATAAAACATTAGAAATATGCAAGATATCAGAGATCAACCTTAATCTAGCATGAAGATCACAAGCTATGCATAGAACAAGAAGTATATAACAGTACTACACACTCTAGATAATCACTCAATCATCCTAATCTACCAAGTCTATTGACTCAAAACGTATCTACTCACTAATCATGATGAGAAACGCAAAACACAAGTAAAATTTAAGATTAATCATAGTAGATAGTAAGATAAACTCAATAAACACAATTTTCAAAGATCAAAATAGATTAAAGACGATAAAAATTGAGTCTTTCATCAAATATGCAAGTGTTTAGAAAGAAAACCAGAAAAAACTAGGTTTTTGGCTTCTAAAAGTAAATATTGATCTACTAAAAACAAGTTGGGTCAACCCAAAAAAATTAGGCCAACCTGAAATAAATTAGAAAAATGTGCGGTTTTTCGCTCGTAGCAACCACACAAAGCCGCTATGGGTGGTTCCTACTTCCTATGAAGTCGTTACGCCCTAACCGCTATGATACTTAGGGTCTGGCTGGTTTTCCCGCTACGACCCGCAAACGCAGCTTTTGCGGTTGGTAGCGGTTGACAGCGTTTAGAAACAATCATACAAACCGCTACAAATCACTCCAAACCGCTTTGAACCTTTTAAAATCAAAAGCTGGTTCCAGCTAGCGTTTGCGGTTGCGGGTGGAAAAATAAATATAAAATTATTTTCAAAAATATTTTAAAATTAAAATTTTAAAATGGAAATATTATAAATAAAAATATATACATATTTTATATATTAATTAAAATTCACAAACAGTATCATAATTTGCTTTAAGAAAACTTTAAACTAACTATTTATTAGAATTTTAAAACATTTATATACACAAATATATAAAGATATACACATATATAAAATGAAATAAAATATTTTTATAAAAAAATTTAATATAAATCTTTAAAGAAAATTTTATTAAAATTATAACTTTCAACTAATTTAAAATTTTTATAAATAAACATAATATTTTTATTAATTATATTATGTTGATAATTATTATATTTATTACAATAGTATTTTTTATAATTTTTAATGTTATAATATGTTAATATGAGTAATTTATTATTAAACCGCTGCAATATCTTATAATCAACTAGTCACAAATATCCCGCAAACACAACAATTTTTAAACGTTGTACCAGTCATACAAAACGCTTAATAAAGCTTGAAACCGCAACCATCCACATCCGTAAACTCCCGCACCCGCAACCGCAACCGCTGCGTTTAAACCAGTCGGGCCCTTAGTGTGGAAATCCGTTTACACCTTATTCTTCACTCTTTTGTTCCAAAATGCCTAAATCACCTTCACCAAGAAGTATCTCCAACACCTGGTAAAGATAAATACAAATTTTATGTACCTAAATGAACTTTAAATGCGCCTAAATAATCAAAATGAGAGTCAAAATAAAATATAAAACAAAGCAAAATCAAGAGACATCATATCTTCAACGGATATATTATCCAAATTTGAAGCTATAATCTATTCTATTAAAATAGAAGTCACAACGTCATTTCATGTGTGATTTTTATGTTGGATCAACCTTAAATTTTTTTATTAAATATATTTGAACAAGACTAATAATATATAGAACCTTTGAACTACTTTAATAATAATATCTTTAAATATGTTTTACTTTAATTTTTTTTATAAAGATCTGAATTTTCAAAAATTATATGTAAGTATTTTCAATAATTTTTGTTATTAGTTTTGAAATATTATTATACATTAATATATTCAGTTATCGTTTATAAAATGCAAAATAAATATTATATCCTATTTTATCAATTATATAATAATCAATCATATTAAAAGAAAATCATTATGTTGACCTAAATATCTTAACGATATATTAATTTTTAAAAGGTTTGTGTAAATATTTTCACTAATTTTGTAATTAGCAATGAAATATTATTATGCATTAATATATATAAATTTATTGTTTATAAATTTTAAAATAAAAATTCTATCATACTTTTATGGGACATTTGCTAAAAACAACCTAAATATTCAAGTCAAACCTAAAAGTGTACCCCACTTTCAGTCAAATGCAAAGCCAACCTAAAGGGATAGTGAAAGTACTATTTAATCCTTATGACCAAACAAAAAAACAGAAATATATTTTACGTTTTTATCCTTCGGAAGTCTACACGCAATAAAAGAAGTCTACATATATATAGACTTCCTACGAAGTCTACCTTATATACTTATTTTGGAGTCTACACTCTAATTTGATCTAATAATTTAATTTTGAAAATGTATAAAAATGATTATTGTGATATTTTTAACTAATCATTAATATAATGGATAATATGAAGTAAATAAATTAAAATTTCATATAATTGAACAATTTTGAAGAATATTTACCAATTTGGTTATCATGTGTTAGACAATGTTCATAGTTTAGAAACAAAAGGTTCTAACATGTTATGTCTTTTAGTGGTTGATTTCATAGGGTTAGATTTTAGATTTTGTTTAGATTTTGTTTTATTAACTTAAATCTGCATATTAATGTTTAGTAGTTTATATTTTGTATAATTGAGACTTTTTGATTATCAAGCAAAACATTTAGGGTTTGAAATTTGTGGTTTAGGGTATCGTACACCTACAATAAAGTCTATTTATTTGAAGACGTCTTTTTAGTCTATATTTTTCAATTTTTTTTTACAAAAAATCATTATATTTAAACTAAGTTAAGTTCCTTAAAAATAAAAAAATGAAATCAAAAACTATAACTATTAAAAAATAAAGAAATAAATTTAGTAAATCATATATTAAAATTATAAAATAATAAAGAATAAGCAACAATAATGAAATTATTATAGTAGACTTCTAAAAAGGTCTACTATGTTATAGTAAAATCTACTCCAAAATTTTAATTTTATTAGACTTCAAAAGAAGTCTACAGCATCGAAAATTTTAACCTAGTTACATTTTTGTCTCCCTATATAAACAAAATTAATACAGTCTCTCTCTTAAGTGGCTGCACAAGTTTTTAAAACTCTCTCACTTCTCTCTAAAACTCTCTTACTTCTCCCTAAAATTCTCTCAATTCTTTCAAAAACTCTCTCATTTCTCTTTTTTCTCTCTAAAATTTTCTCAAGCATTTCTCACAATGTTATCTTGTCATTTTAGATATTATGATTCATGGTTTTCATCTTCTCCTTTAAAAAATGTAAGTTTTAGATCTATAGATTTTAAATGAGTATTTTTATGTTATTTATTTCTAACAATATTATCTTTTTTTTGTAGATATTATCACTCATGGATTTCATTTCTCCTCTAAAAATGTAAGTTTTAGATTAATAGATTTTAAATATGTATTTATATCTTTATATTCAAATAAATTTATAGATCAAGCTCTGTGCATTAATTTGCTACTAGTTTATCTTATAAATTCTATTTTGAAAAGTATTTTCAGATTTAAAATTATTTTCAAATTTCAAAATGTATAGATTTTTTCAGATCTGAAAATTATCAGACACTGTAGACTTCCAAAGAAGTTTACTAAAACTAGTAGACTTCATATGAAGTTTACTAAACCACAAAGTTTAAGCAGACTTCATTGGAAGCCTACAAAAATATGACTTTAATTCTTTTCTATGTTTTTAATAATTTTATCTTTTTTTGCAGTTATTTTTTCCATAGTTGTTTTCTTCTCCTCCCAAAAATGTAAGGTTTACATCTATAGATTTTAAATATGTGTTTTAGTATTTATATTAAAATAAAGTTACATATTCAAATTCTATGTCTTTAATTATTACTATTTTATCAATTAAATTATATTTTTAAAAGTTTTTTAGAATTTAACTTATTTCAGATCTAATTTTTTTTTATAGAGTAGACTTCAAATGAAGTCTACTTAAAAGTTAGGGCTGGTAGACTTGAAAAGAAGTCTACAAGCCTTGAATTTTAAGCATATTTCATTAGAAGCTTACTCAAAATATGATTTTAATTTTTAATCTTTTTTTTGCAGGTATTCTCTTCCAAAGTTTTAAAATCATCTTCCCAAAAATGTAAGCTTTACATATATTCATTATAAGATATTTTGTGTTTATAATGAACTAAATTTAAAGATTCATACTTTATGTTTTTGCTTTGTTACAAGGATGACAAAAAAAACTATTTTTGAAATATCTTTCAGAACATAATATTTTCAAATTTTCTAAATGACACTTTTAGATATGAAAACTTTACGTCAGTGTAGACTTCAACTAAAGTCTACTAAACAATAACTTTACGTAGACTTAACAAAAATTCTATTAAAATATGATTTATTTTTTTTTATCTTATGTTTTTCTCATAACTCTATCTTATTTTGCAGGTACTTTTTTCAAGACTTTATTTTAGGCATCAATATTATGAAAAATCAAACATACTCAAGAATACTTTTTAATATATTGCTCTGTAATAATTTCTCATAATAAAATATTAATTTTTAAATAATTGTTTAATGCATAATCTATAAAGATTGTATTCATTTTTAGTTGTGTTTCACTTGTATGATATTATTAATTTTTTGTTAGATATCAATTTTTTCACAAGATCTAATCAACCAAACAAGTAAAACCACCGTAGGCTAAAATAATAACTAACACACACGTGAGAAGAATAAAATCTATACAAAATTCTCAAAAAGTTTCAAGAGTAAAACTAATCAAATTTTTTTGCAATAAGTTCCAAGTGTATAATTATAACACATTAACTTTTGAAATTCACCCAAGACCATTAAATTACTAACATACACTGTAAAATAATTAAATCATGAACAAATATGATGAATAATACACAATTGCACTTTTAATAGAATTTACGACGTAGACTTCAACTGCAGTCTACTTTTGTAGATTTACAAAGACGTCTACACTTATTATCTAACACCAAAAATTTCTAGTTGGCTCTGACTTGATACACAAAGGCGTACAAAGTGTGTCTTAGCTAACTCGATCAAGTTTCGCACTTGTCTATCATTCGTGACATGCATATGAGGAGTATCAATCATGTTCAAATAAATTTACTTTATAATCATAATCAATCATGTTCAAATAAATTTATTATATTGAACTACATATGATAAAATTATAAAATTGATAGATTTATAAATCTTATTTTCATAAATACAAAATATTTATGTTAAAAAATATAATATGATGACAGACTACAATACACGTATAAAAATTAACATGTCTTAGATTTTTGTATATAGAATAATATATTTTGGAAAATTAATAAACGTAAAAATATTATTAAAATGAAATCCAGTTTTAAAGGGCTGATAAAAATTTAACATAAATTAAATACAAAATATTTTTCAAATATTTTTTTCATGCACGTATTAATTTGTTTAATAACTAAATGCAAATAAAATAAGATAAATATATAATAAGAAGAAACAAATACATGTGATAGTTTAAGCAATTGATTATTTACAACTTGTAAACTATAAATTATTATATTTAAATAGTTATATAAACATTTAAATACATGATTAAAATTAGAAAAGTATACCACTAATGATCTAAAGAAAATATATATACATATAAATTAAAAATAACACCGCGTGGTTGCGCGGTTGCGCGGATCAAGATCTAGTTTTTGTTAAACCAAAACTTTTAGGGAGATTTGGTTCACCCACTTAATGTGGAAGTAGGTTTTCTTATTTTAAACAATTTAGAATCAGAGCAAATCGGATCCATTAACACAATTTTGCCAAAAATATATTAGTTAGATTGGATCAGTCAATTAAATGTGCTCATTAAAATAAACGATACTAATCGTTAACATTTGACAAATTTGCAAGACTACCTTATACAATTTACATTTCAATTCAACAGATTATGGCCATGTCTAATATATCTACATGAACTGTCTTCCTGTTTAGCCAAAAAATCGTCTTCTAGTAAGAATTAGTTGATCAATGATGAGGGAGGAATTCTAACTTCACTTCAAATTTGATCACACTTTTTAAATTCACCTTTGAATGAAAACTATTTCCATAAATATCTTAAATTTATTAAGAAATAAAATAAAATTAACCGTCCTGAATAATTTATAATTCTTTAAGAATTATTTATAGAAGTTTATAAACTTAAACCCATCCTCCGAAGAACCTTACGAGGACTTGACATGTCCTGAATCCTCTTGAAAAAGAGGGGTGCGTGGACAAAGGTGGTGCATGGCTGTCGTCAGCTCGTGCTGTAAGGTGTTGGGTTAACTCCCGCAATCAGCACAACCCTCATGTTTGGTTGCCAACGTTGAGTTTAACTCTAAATAATAATCACTAAACAATAATCACTAAACCCTAATCTTAACTGTTATGATATTTTTGATTGAGTGTATTCTGAAAGTATTTTTGAAAATAGTACCTAACTTAGAGTGTTTCAAGAAATTTCTCAATAATATATATATTTGTGTGGTTTATTCTATTTATGATTCATTTGATGTAAGATATTTTGCTAACACGTCATTTAAAAATTAGTTTTTAGTTAATCTCGAATCAAATCTCAGTTTCGTTAATATATTCAATCTAGGGACTGACTTGTGTAACCGCAGTGGTTGTGGGTGCGGTTGTGGGCGTTTGCCGATGCGGGTGGTTTCGGTTTTAAGCGTTATCAAGAGATTTGTACACTGGTACTATGGTTAGAACTTGGTGCACATGATACTTATGACTGGTTAACCACCAAATGCATCATTGGTTAAATAATAAATTAACAATATCTATATTTTACATAGTTATAAAAATACTAAAAATCATATTATTATAATAAATTTAAAATTTATATTTATAAATAATATAATTAATTTTTTAAAAAAATATAGAAAATATTTTTGTTTTAAAATTTTATAATATAAATTAAAAAAATATATATAGTATTTCTATTGTATCAATTAAAATTTTTATTGAATATTTTTGTATGTTTATATTTTTTTTAAAAAAAGAATTACCTTCCTGCAACCGCCAATAACCACAAACGCAAGCTGGAACTAGTTTTTGAATTTAAAAAGTTTAGAATGATTTAAAGCGATTTAGAGTGTTTTCTGTGATTGTTGGAAAACATCATCAACTACTACCAACCTCAAAAGCTGTATTTTCAGGTGGTATTGGGAAATCAGTCATGCCCTTAATCTATATGACTGATTTAAAACAGTTTATAATAGTATATTACGCATTAATATTTTCTTAGCTTAAAACCAATTTATAATTGTAGGTATTTGAATATCATAACTATTATTTGAAACCGATAATTATGTTTTGTTCGTGTATTCAACTATTCATGGAGGATAAAGGAGGAAATGAGAAGGGATTAAAGCAAACAGAACTTATTTACGCTTTCGTTTTGTTTTTGTTTTGGTAGAATTAATCTTCTTCTTTTCTCAACTGGTAGAATTAATCAACATGTAAATTATAATGAATCCATCTAAAAAATATCATAACTTCACCTACTTTCACATAAAACTAAAATATAAAATTGTAGTAGTGACCGAGAATCTATTGGAGAGGATTAGTTCAGCTACGTGTCTATGGTTGGAAGTAAAAAAACAAATTAGATTTAACGAAAATTGGGAAGCATTGTAAAATTGCGAAAGCAAGAGAGTTTATGACCAACAAGAGTGAGAAAGGACTTGATGATCCGAATTAGGTCTGGGCAATCTCTTAGGGCTTGGTGTGTACCCACATCAGTTTTGGGCTCGATTCTTTCTATGAACTAAATTATCACTATTTGGCCAGTCTGGGCTTGGGCTTCGGTCCAAGTGGTTTACATGGTGGACCATAACAGATGATTGGTCCACCCTCTGGCATTAGTCGGAAGGTATTCCAAACTCGGGTCAGGCAGTATTGTACGCTTTCGGGCTAGTCCACTCTTTAGCACTAAGTGCGTTTCTCCCGGGGCCGACCGGATCAGCCAATAGGGTTTATCAAAAAGAAAAAAAAATTAGGCCTGGACGTTTGGGTACCCGTTGGCTTTCGGGTCGGGTTTTTCGGATTTCGGTCCTTTTTTATAACACCTCCTAGGTCCCATTCTAGTAAATTTGGAATTACGAGTCATGTTCGGATATAGCACATCGGGTTCGGGTCGGTTTTGTATCACATCATAGAACCCATAAAGTAATCATATATTATTCGGATTCGGGTTATATCGGATCGGTACGGATATACCCGAAGTAAAATCTAAAATTTAAAAGTAAAACATAAGAAATATATATTTATTTATATATAATTAAGTATTTAAGGTAGTTATTTAAATTTTAAATACTTATTGTTAGATAACATATCAAAATAAATATGAGATTGAATATTTGAAGTATATATTCATGTTTCAGATAATTATATTGTATATTATTTTGGACATTCAAATCGGTTTCTTCGGATATTTTTTCAGATTTTTCGGGTTTTTCGGTTTTTCGGGTTACCCGTTCGGGTTCGGTTAATAACACTTCGGGTTCGAATATGTTTTGTACCACCTTACAAGACCCATTCAGATATTTTTTTACACTTCGGACCAGATACGGATCGGGTTTTTCGGTTCGAGTTCGGTTCGGATTTCGGGTTACATATACTATGCCCAGACCTAATCCAAATATAGCTGCTGACTTTCTTTTTTTTTTTTGCAGCAAACGGCTATTTTATTACTTAAACTTGAGGTGGTCTAAGTAACCAGACCGGAATAGAACAACCAATAAAATAAAGAGATCTATGAAATGAACGAGCATTCCTAGCTAGCGAATCAGCAATTCCATTTTGCGCCCTTGGGATGTAGATGATCCTAAATTCCGGAAAACACATCTGGAGAATTTGGATGGTTTCCAGCTCAATTGAGAAGTTTGGCCAAGCTTGTGGATCCGCGACCATTGCAATCAGGTCCTTGCAATCTGTCCCAAATCTCTGGCAGGTCGAATGCTGTAGCATGTTCTCCATTGTCCATTTCAGCGCTTTCAGTTCCGAATGTAGTGATGTCTCCCGCCTCTGTAAGTTCCGTGTCCCCAAAAGTTGGATCTTCCCCAGGCTATCCTTCCAGACCCATTCAATTCCACTGAATTGATTAGTGGCGGTCAAAGAGCCTTCCACCATACAAATATTGTCCAAGCTTAAGGATTGTGTTTCTTCCACAGTTTGCGCTTGTGGAGGAGCAGGTATAGTATCCTTTGCATTGTGCCAAGCTTGGCACTCACTCTCTGCATACCTGACAAGCTCCAACGGATCCCTATCTATACCTATGAATAGCTTATCATTCCTAACTTTCCAAATGTACCAGATTATCTAAGGATAAGGATCCCTATCCTCTTCCGGTTCCATAATGCTATTCTTCCTCCAAAAGAGAAAATCCATATTAGCGTAGATACTTGAGACTGGGAAAGTTTGAGAGCTTAACGGTGTTGATGATAATGCCCATACTTGTAAGGCCGGTGGACATTCGAAAATCGCATGAGTAACAGTTTTTTCTGGCTCTCCACATCTTGGGCAGTAGTTATCGCACCGCATATTCTGACGTACCAAATTCTCTGTGACCGCTACCTACCCTGATATCAATTGCCATATAAGATGGCAAATATTTTGTGGCGCATTCACTTTCCAAGCAAAGGCTTGAAGCTTGGTTATATTAGGTTCTTGAATTTCTTTTTCCTCATCATCTTTCATTATATTTGTGGCTACCCAATATCCAGATTTGACAGTATATTGACCATTTTTTGTGTAGCTCCGGCAAAAAGTATCCCGTCGATGATTATGGCTTATGGCCAAACTCTGAATCAGCAGTATATCCTCTTGATCAACATACTATTCCAGTAACCTAGTATCCCAATCCTTTAACTCAAAATTAATAAGACAACTTACAGTCATCTTTGGATTAACGGCTGGGGCTCTGGACCTAGCCGGCCTTGCTGGGGTCGATGGAATCCATGGATTCTGCCAGACATTAATTTCATATCCAGAATGCACTTTGTTTCTGATTCCCAATAGTAGTAACTTTCTCGCGCTATAATACTTGTCCACACAAAGATGGGCTATCTACTGCCCCAATTCGTACAGGCAAACTCAGACGGTAATATCTTCCTCGAAGTACTCTTGCTACTAATGAATCTGAGAATTGTACAAGGCGCCAAAGCTGTTTTGCTAACAAAGCAAGATTGAATTTATGGATCATACGAAAACAAATACCTCCCTCTTCTCTAGGTGCACACATCTTTTCCCACTTTCTAAAAGAAGTCAGACGAACTTAAATTGTTCCCCATTCACATGACCAGCACATGTATCAAACTGTCAATGGCACTGGATTAGAAGTGGGTGTGCATGTAACCTACGGTGGTCCTGCTTTCCCATAAATAAATGATTAAACAGAGATTTGAAGCTAAATCCGCATGGGTTAACCAATTATGTGGGTTGTGAAAGTATACAATGTTGGAATAGACTTAGAGCTGTTGGTATAAAAGTTGTTGGAATATAATCTGAAGTTCGTTTTAGCTAAAGATTAATTCTCTTATACTATAAAATTTAGGGAAATTTATTCTAAGTCACGTAAATATTTGAAAAATGTGATAGACATGGAAATATATCCACAGAGCAAAGAAATTATGGAAACCAAGCAGTGATCGTTTGGTGGTAGGGATTGGCTTAAAATAAAATGTAAACCTGTTAGTTTTGGGTTAGACAACTATTTAACTATCTTAGATTTTATTAGAGAACAAAGATAATCGTGGTGTTTGTTGAGGAGCATGAGTTTGGTCAAATAATATACATATATATGTGATGGAACGCTCCAATAACAAAGAAGGAAGGAACTAAGAAAGAGAAACTAAAATTTTCGATTATTGCATCTGAGTTACATATGTGTATATTATTGAATGTGGTAGAAATTATTTTTGGTTGAGTTAAAATGTGTTTTAGTGTCCAAATTCACTGTTATAAAATAGCCTAACATAGTGTTTTGTCTGAGCTTTTTTGGATCAAAAACAACCTCATCTACCTGCCCTGCGAACTCTCCCTACACGGAAATAGCCTCAGGAGTGTAGTTGTTTACTGGGATGTTTCTCATGTGAACCAAGCGAGTAAATGTTGCAGATAATCCTTCGACCTCCGACGAGAACTCAGCCAACAAGCCCGAGCCAACTTCACATAACTAGTGACAAACACAAAAAATAAAGAAACTAAACCCTAGAAAGGAACTAAGGGGCCAGAAGCCGGCAACAATGGAACTGTCGGAGCCTCCACATTCCGGAAGCTTAGCCGGCGCTGCAGAGCTGACGAAGCCTCTACAACCCGGGAACTTTAGCGGCGATGCAAGAGCTATGGGAGCCTCTACATCCCGGGACCAAAACCGACGCTGAAACGAAGATCTGCCTGACCTACCTCCTCGCCGCGAATCCAGAGGAAGAAGAGTCGCAGCGAGCCGATCTCTTCCCGGATCAAAACTCTAACCCAGATCCGCGCGCAAGTCGGAGATACCTGACAGATCGGAACGACCACACGAGGGTTTGAACGGAATGACAAAGAAAGGAGCCAACTACGCCGGTACGCGCTCGTACGCGCCACCGGGCGCCGTGGCTGCCTTACACGCTTTCAAGCCACCAACGCAAGTTCTCTATCGTTCACTTCACCAATATATGATGATGATGATGCAATTTTTTCCGAGTGACATTAACTCCATATAAATGAAAATAATATTTTTAGGTAACAGCAAAAAATTCATCCCATGTTGTCGTTTACTTCACGTGTCATGCATGGACCCATCCCTTCTCTTCTTATTGGTTTTAATAGATTCCATAATTATCGATCTATCAAACCATTAATGGTGCATTGTGATGTGTTATAGAATATATATATTGTGCGAGAAGTAACGCCTGTTAGACTACTGGTTTGTCCGAATAAAATCTGTGTTTCTGTATTATTCATAAACATAATGAACCATTTATATATAGAAAATTACACTGTCATAGAATAATGGAAAAGATAAAAAAAAAATACAAATATGGAAATAGTACAAATCATAATCTAATAAGGAAAAGACAAGATGTCGATTCTCTCTCTCTCCTCACAGTCGACTCTCTCTCTCTCTCTCTAGCATTGGACCGTTTATGAATCGAGCCAGTTATGCACATCCACAATATGATTTATAACACTCTCCCTTGGATGTCATAACCATACAGGGATTGTAATACTCTTTAGATGTTGCCTCATTAAAACCTTACCAAGAAAACCCAGTGGGACAAAACCATGGTGAAGGAAAAAGAGTACAACACGTATTACTCCTCCTGTTCTGAACAACTCGCGGCTGGCCTCATGAACAGCCAAGATCTCCGAATGGTTTGAAGATGTGGCCGTGATCGTCTGCTTCATGGAACACCATGATATGGCCGTTCCACCATGTGTGAAAACATAGCCTGTCTGTGATCGAGCATTGTGTGGATCCGAAAGATAACTTGCATCAGCAAAATCAACTAAACCTTCTTTGTTTTGGTTAGTATAAAATAAACCCAAGTCTTTCGTTCCTTGCAGGTAACAAAGACCATGTTTAATCCCGTTCCAGTGCTTTTGGGTTGGACAAGAGCTTAATCTAGACAATAGATTCACGGCAAAACATATATATGGTCGTGTGACTAGCCAGATATATCAAAGCTCCTATGGAACTGAGATATGGCACTTCGGGACCAAGGACATCTTTATTGTCCATCTTAGGACGGAACGGATCAGTGTCCAGGCCGAGGGACCTCACGACCATGGGGCTAGATAATGAGTGAGACTCGGTCATGTTGAATCTCTTGAGTACTTTTTTGTATATGCCATTTGATGCACAAGGATTCCATCTCTTATGTACTCAAGCTGTAATCCCAAACAAAACTTTGTTTTTTTTCAAGATCTTTCATCTCGAATTCTTTCTTAAGATATTCAACTGTTTGAGAAATCTCTCCAGAGGTTCCTAGGATATTTAAATTATCAACATACACTGCTATAATCACAAAGCCCTGGCCGAATTTCTTTATAAAGATACAAGGGCTGATCGGATCATTCTTGTATCCTTCTCTCTCTAGGTACTCACTTAACCTACTGTACCACATTCGACCTTATTGTTTCAATCCATAAAGTGACTTATTCAACTTTATATAGTGTTGTTCTCGAGTACTCGATTTGTTTTTCAACTCTATATCCTTTGGTACTTTCATATAAATCTCATTATCTAGTGGTCCATATAAGTATGCAGTTACAACATCCATTAACCGCACGTCTAATTTCTCTCTTATAGCCAGACTTATCAGGAATATAAAAGTAGTAGCATCCACCACAAGGGAGTATGTCGCCTCATAATCGATTTCTGGTCTCTGTGAGAATCCTTGTGCGACAAGCCATGCTTTATATCTCACGACCTTGCCGTGTTCATTTATTTTCCTCACAGAGCCCACTTATAGCCGACTGGTTTAACATCATATGGTGTCCGGACTATTGGTCCAAAGACATCTCTCTTCTTTAAAGAGTTTAACTCCATGTTTATAGCTTCTTTCCATTTGATCCAATCTGATCGTTGAGTGCACTCATAAATAGACGTGGTTTCATGATCCTCATTCAAATCCATAAGTTCAAGTGCTACCTTGTATGCAAATATATCATCAATGTCGACATTCTTTCTGTTCCAATGTATCCCAGACAAGACATAGTTTATTGATATCTCATTATTATCAGGACCTTCAGTACCTTAAATCTTGGCGTCCCAAGAATCAGTATTAGATACATCAGGGCCGGCCGCATCTAAGCATTCATGATCGGTCGCGATCGCTATTAGGGTTTTGGGATCGGCCGCGGTTAAGTCCTGGAATTTAGGAACGGCCGCAGTCGTGTCTAGGGTTTCAACAACCTCGGTTTCATTCTCTGCATCTTTCTTAGTTTTCCGAGGGTTCTTATCTTTGGAACCTATTGGTATACCACGTTTCAAACGTGTCTAGACTCTGTAGCAACTTGATTGTGTCCCTCTTGAACATCCATTCTGATTGAACATATATGACTTAGTCACTCTTTTCGGGTCAGCAAAGGAATCTTGCAATTGATTAGCTAGATTTTGTAAATGTATAATCTTTTGGACTTCTAAATCACATTCCTGAGTCTGAGGATCTTGCCAAGATAAGGATGTTTGATTCCATGTAATCTTTTTTACCAGCTTATTGCTACCTCCCCCTAATGTTAGATGTTCGGATTCATCAAAGTGACAATCCGCATACCTGGCCTTAAATAAATCACCCGTAGTTGGCTCAATGTATTTTATAATCGTGGGAGAATCATATCCAACATATATCTCCATCCTCCTTTGAGGTCCCATCTTTGTTCTCTGTGGTGGAGCAATTGGTACATAGACGGCACAGCCAAATGTCTTTAGATGGGATATGTCTGGCTCATGACCCGTAAGCAATTGTGATGGGGAATATTTATGTTCACTAGACGGTCTGATATGAATCAGTTCGGGCACGTGCAAGACCGCGTGCCCCCAAGCTGTGGCCGGAAGCTTAAACCTCATAAGCAATGGTCTAGCTTATTAGCTGAATTCATTTTATGAATGATGCCAAGCCGTTCTGTGTATGTACATGTACCACGGAGTGTTCCACACTTACCCCCATGGACATACAGTAATCATTAAATGCTTGGGACTTGAACTCACCAGCATTGGTCTCTATCATTCCGACCTTAGCATAATAAACGGCCAGTAGAGAGCGCATGTATAGACTCTAGGACTTTCTTATAGCCTTGGCCGATCTTTGTTTCCTTTGCCCTTAGTCTCAATATGAAAGCCATTCATTCAAATGTCTTTAAAGCTCAATAGGCTTCTCTTAGAGCTGGGTGAATACAATGCATCAGATATCTCTAGATGCGTACCCTTAGGCAACAGGATGTTAGCCTGGCTGTAGCCCTCTATGAGACTGGCTATACCTGGAATGATACTTTAGAGACTTCATATAAAAACTTTCATTCATTAATAAAATAAGTTCAAAACAATCAAAACATAGAAAACATAAAGCAAAGAACCCGAAAACATAGATGTCGAATTCAACTTCATTCTTTTAAACAATCTGAAGTTTCATAATCCATAAGATCGTCTCGTTCATGATTGAAATCATCTTCAACATCTTGATAAGTCATATGAGCTTCAGGATTCTTCCCTTTCAAACTCTCTTGGTAGAGGTCAACGAGATGTTTGGGAGTCCTACATGTCTTAGCCCAATGATTATCCATACCACATCTATGGCACACAGATTTGGTCGAGTTTTGTGGCTTGAAAGATGTACCACGGTCTCGGCCATGTCCACGGCCTCCATAGGAGCCACGGCCATATGAGTTACCTTGGCCTCGACCAAACGAGTTTCGGTCTCAACCACCACGTCCATGCCATTTTCCACGACCACAGTTGTGTTGGCTATCACTCTGGACATGGTTCGACTCTTTCTTAGCCTCTACGGTCGCATGTACCTCAGGTAATGGGTTTGTTCAAGGAGGTCTCAATTCATTATTTCTCATCAACAGTTCATTGTTCTGCTCAACGAGCAAGAGACAAGAGATCAGATTAGCATAAGTTGTGAAGCCCTTCTCACGGTACTGTTGTTGTAACAACACATTGCTTGTGTGGAAGGTGGAAAAAGTTTTCTCAAACATATCCTTATTCGTTATATCCTCACCACACAGTTTTCAATTTTGAAACTATTTTAAACAGGGCCAAGTTATACTCATCCACGGACTTGAAGTCCTGGATTCTGAGATTCCTCCAATCATACATAGCCTTTGGTAATAACACCGTTCTCTGGTGATCATATCTCATTTTCAACTCTGTCCAAATGTCTAGAGGATTCTCAATAGTCAAATATTGATCTTTGAGACTCTCAATAAGATGATGGCGTATAATTAATATTGCACTTTATCTATCTTTCTCACTTGCATTATTGCCCTCGGTAATACATTCACCGAGTCCCTTGGATTTTAAGATGATCTTAGCATCAAATGCCCATTGCAAGTAATTATCTCCAGACAGACTTAGGGCAGTAAAATCCAAGTTGTTGATTTTCGACATCTGAAATCATATGTTTCATAATTTAGATTTAAAAGTGTTCAAGTGAATGCAATCAATACGCTCAAGCAATCTGGATTCTAGGTATGATGCAAATAGGTCATTCGTATATGATGCATACATGTTCAATCTTAGCATTCAGATTCTATATGCAATCAGTTCGTACTATTATGCATGCATGATGCAAACAAGCCGCACGGCTACAATCTTAGCAAACGGTTTCAATGCAATCAATACAATGGTTATTCGTTTTCAATCTTAGCAAACGGTTTTCTAAGAGTTCAATGTGTAATTGCAATCAAACAGTCGAGCAATGCAACAATTAGGGTTCATTCGTGAATGTATGAAAACTATCAATACTAGCCGGATCATTATCAAGACGAGAATGAATAAATCATTTAACCTAGCAAGCGATTTCTATTTCAATTCAAGCATTCGGTTTTAATCAATCAAACAAGATAGTATTTGATTTTAATTTCAAGACATTAGGGTTTCGATCAAACAATCAATGCGAATTCAATTTGAAAATCATTCAATCGGTTTTATTAATTCAAACAACCAAATTAAAGAATGAGATTATCAATTCTAGCAATCTATTTCTATGTGATCAAATTCAATACGGTTTTAATTAATCAAGGCTAGCATACTATATCCAAACATACAATCATTCAAACAATCAATTTCGATTCAAAGCATTAGATTAGGGTTTCGATTTTAATTCATTCAATCAATCAATTTGATTTCGAATTAGGGTTTATAAAATCGAATGTGTTTTAGTATTAGGGTTTTAAATAAAATCGATTTCATGCATGTATGCGGCTAGGATCATGGATATTAGGGTTTCGATTTTGATCTTAGATCATTGGGGTTTTGAGATACAAAACCATGAAGGTTTCGATTTTAATTGATCAAACAATCAATCTCGATTAGGGTTTGGGGTATCGAACTTATGATTATGAGCTTTGATTTACTCATTGGGGTTTTGATCTATTACCCTATGGTTTTGATTTCAACATTAGATCATACTATTAGGGTTTGTAGTTTTTATGGTTTCGATTCTTATCAAACAATCAAATTCGATTATGGGTTCTCTTTAAGGTTTCGATTACCTTAACCTCAAGTAGGGTTTAATGGACCACCAAAGAGATGAACTGCGAGCTGGAACTGATCATCGGAACGCAAGCTGATGTTCTCGCGAGCTGTCTGATTGCTGAGATCGGGAACGCGAGCTGTCCAACGTGCTGATCAGGTCGCGAGCTGTCTGAGATCGTCTTGTTTGCGAGCTGAGGTTGAACAAGCCGAGATCGTCTGAGCTAGAATCAGGAACGTCTTGAGATGAAGCTGATCGGGAACAGATTGCAAACAAGGATCGGGATGTAAGGTTTCGCGATCGGGATTAGGATGGTTCGCCGGTAAGGATGTTCGCCGATTAGGGTTAGGGTTTTAGGCGGTTTGTTTTAGCTTAGGGATTTTGATTCTATCGTGTTGATAACGTGTTGTGAAACTATAGAATAGAATCTATGTTTATGTATTATTCATAAACATAAAGAGCCCTTTATATATAGAGAATTACACCGTCATATAATAATGGAAAGACTAAAGAAAGAAAATATAAATATGAAAAGAGTACAAATTATAATCTAGAAGGAAAAGGCAAGATGCCGATTATCTCTCTCTCTCTCCTCACGGTCGATTCTCTCTCTTTAGCATTGGACCGGTTATGAACCGGGCCAGTTATGTACATCCACAATATGATTTATAACAGTTTGTTTCTTTTCTTTTTTTTTCCTAAATAACAACTTTTCATTCACTAAAGATCAGACGTTACCCAATAAATTTTCATTGTACCCTTTCTATTACTACGGGACAAGTTCATTCATCCCAACACAGAGAATGAACCATCCCTTATACCACCTAGTTACAAGAAACCTTACCTAAACCGTTAATTACATAGACCGAATTGAGCTCATTTTCCAGACCATAGCTGTGATCTCCACATAATCGGATTGAAACTCATGGATCAACTGACTCGATCGACACCAAAGCGCATATTCCTCGATCCGTCTCTTCATTAACAAGACCAAGGTGTCCGAACCTTAAAACCACATAGTTACAAAAAAGACTCAGCTTGAACCTATAGAACTAAAGGACCGGATCAATCCGAACTCTTCCAGCCCACGGCTGTGATCACCTCTAGGGTTTCCAGATCAGATCTCGCTTTAATAGTTTGTTTCTTTGAGAGAGCTAATAGGAAAGTTTGCAAGAATATATCCTTTGTGTAGATATGTTAACTAATAAATCCGATTTATAAGTTACTAATTCGATCTGTTAATGTTTCATATAAATAAATAAAATAAACAAAATTCGTAATCTTATAAAGTTACTCTATAAATACGGTTTGATACGAAAATAGTTGATCATTTTAGTCATGTTCTAACGGGATTTTCTGTATGATGAAGTCGTTATATCTAAACAATTTATATCAGTTCAATCTTAGAACGTTATAAATTTTGTAAAATTACATTATTTATCATATTTATTTTCAGAAATGTATCCGTGGTATCAAATATTATAATATATCTTAAGTTATATTGTTCTAAACGTACGAAACGATTCTTCGTGTCATAAATAAAAGGTTTAAACTTTATACAGTATATTTTTTTTCTTAATCTCGCTTTAAACCTTAATTTATTTAAAAAATACGATGATGTTATGAACCAGATCGTGGATGGCTCATAACCAAGAGATTATGATTTGTAATCTTTCCATTTATCTATGACGGTGTAATCTCCTATATAAGGAACCTCTATGTTATGAATAAAGATAGACTTTTCCATTACTTTTATAACACGTTATCAACACGAAACTCTAAATCCCTAAGCTAATACCCAAATCGAAAAACCCTAAAACCCTAACCCTAGCCGGCGATCCGACGAACCCTAAACCCCGATCGCGTCTCTTGTTCCCGCATCTGTTCCAGCTCGCGTCCCCGATCAGCTTCAGCCCAAGGCGTTCCTGATCCTAGCTCAGACGTTCGCGACCCGAGAGCAGCTCCAGCACGCGACCTCTCCCTCGTTCGCGACAGCATCAGACAGCTCACGTCCAACGATCAAGGCGTTTCCGATCAAGCAACAACGGACGTCCGCGACCCGATAGAAGCGACTCGATCCATTCCAGATCGCGTCCCGTTCGTGTCCAGCTCGTGGCTCAACTCCTTTGGTGGTCCGATTCAACAATCATCTAAGGTTAAAAGGTAATTCAAAACCTAAGAACCCATAATCGAACTTGGATTGATTGATAAAGAATGAAACCCTAAAACCCTAATCTTTATGAATCAAAACCATAGGGTAATAGATCAAAAATCCTAATTGAGTAAATAGAAACTCTAAAAGTTCGATACCCCAAACCCTAAATCATGTTCCTACATGATTAAAACCTCAAATCGGTTTTTACAAGTTAAAATCCGATAAACCCTAACCCTATATCTATAAACGCTAAATAATATAAGTATCAAAATTAATTATACTATAATTATCAAATCACATATTAAAACCCTAATCGAATATTTTGAAATCAAAACTGTTTTCGGCTTTGATCATTGAGGTTTTAAATCTGATTAAATCTGATGCTATGTTGCTAGAATTGTTTGACCGTTAAATTGATAGATTTATTTTCTCATCATGCTTGGTTAATTGTTCATCTGATTTAAAATTATTTAAACTGACCAGCCTGTTAAAACATTGATTGAATCCGATAGGGTACTAGCTTGCTTTGCTTATATAATTCGATAGGTTGATAGATTGATCGAGGTTTACTTGTTTAAAATCCAAATGATCTGATTGCATGATTCTTGAGGTTTAATATCATCTGCAAGCATTGATAGTTTTTTAATCTGATCTATTTTAAATAGAAACCCTAAATAATCCGTATGATAGGTTATATTGATCTGATTTGGATGTCTTTGAGAATTGAGAATCTGTATGCTAGGTTGATAGATTCATGACAAAATCTAATGTCTTGAGGTTTACGATTGTATGCTAAATTCGATTAAATTGATTGATCTGATTATATGTTTTTGAGGTTTGATAAATTCGGATACTAGATAAATTATTTACACATGGTTTATGCTAACTATCAATCAGCCTTGGAACTGATTCATTGAAATTCATGCTTGAAATTTATATTCTAGTATTGCTAAAATCAGTCTTGAAACTGATTCATTGAAATTCATGCTTGAAATTTATATTCTAGTATTGCTAAAATCAGCATTGAAACTGATTGAGTGATTGATAAATCTTTTTACTAGTCTTGCTAAAATCCATTGATTGTTAAACCCTAATTAAATGATTAATTGAATTCGTTTTTGCTAGTCTTGATAAACAATAATATTATGAGTACATAGAAATAGTATTGCTGAGACTTGCTAGAAATTGACTGATTGATTAAATGCCTTTAAGATTGATAGTCTCATTGTCCTCACAAGATTGAAATCCGAATTGATTGTTTTTAAGAGTAAGATCGCATGAAAATTATACCTAAATATTGAGTGATATATGATTTGAGATGTCAAAAATCAACCTGGATTTTGCTGCCCTAAATATCTCTGGAGATAATTATTTACGGTGGGCATTGGATACAAAGATTATCCTAAAGTCAAAAAGACTTGGTGAATGTATCATAGAAGATAATAATGCCAATGAGAAAGATTGATACAGAGCAATATTAATTATTACCCATCATCTTATTAAGAGTCTCAAAGATCAGTATCTGACTATAGAGAATCCTCTAGACCTTTGGACAGAGTTAAAAATCGAGATATGATCACCAAAGAACGGTGTTATTACCAAATGCCATATTTGATTGGAGGAATCTCAGAATCCATGACTATAAGTCCGTGGATGAGTCTATTGCTAGCTGGGCAAAATAATGGATTACTGATGAGAAACAGTGAATTAAGACCTCATGCATTAACCCCATTACCTGATACCAATAAGGTCACAGAAGAAAAAAAAAGGTAACCACGTCCAGAATGATATACCACACGGTCATGGCCGTGGAGGGTGGAAAGGACGTGGCCATGGCCACTATAACACATTTGGCTGTGGGAATCACTATGGCAGAGGCCGTGGGTATCAACCCAATTTGACCATGGTCAAGGCAGTGGCCGTGGTATATACATTAAACCACAAAGCTCGACCAAAACAGTGTGCCATAGATGTGGAATGGGGAACCATTGAGCTAAGATATGAAGGACTTCCAAACATTTTTGTGACCTCTATTAAAGAGAGTCTGAAAGGGAAGAATCCTGAAACCCACTTGGTCTATAAAGATGGTGAAAATAATTTCGAACATTGTCAAGATGATCTTATGGAATATGAGACTTATGATTGCCTAAAAGAATCAAGTTGATAATCTGATTTCGACATCAAACTTGTGTGATTGCTTTGCTTGTATGCTTTCTCTGATTTTTATCTCCGTGAATTTATTTCTTTTACATTGTCTGCTTAGATTAAATGAATGAATGATTTTTCTATATGAGTACACTGAAAAACGCCAATATAAGTACTAAACCAGGTATCGCCAGTCAAAAAGAAGACTATGGCTAGGCTAATATATTAGTGCCTAAGGTATGCATCTAGAAATCAGTGATGCCTTATATTCACCCAGCTCTAAGAGCAAGAGCAGCCTATTGAGTTTTAAAGATATAAGAATGAATGGTATCCATATTGAAACAATGGGCGAAGGAAACAAAGAGTTCCTTCAGATATATGTATAAAATCGCCCAAGGCCATAATAGGTCCTAAAGACTATACATGCATTCTCTACTGACCTAGACTATGCATAGATCAGTATGATAGAGGCTAAAAGTCTACGAAAATATACATTTTATGGCACAACCGGATTGGCCATCCTGGTCCAAACATGATGCAAAAATTGATATTCAAAAGGCACACATTAAAAGATAAGAAGAGTTATCCCAAAGAATCTCACGTGTGTAGCATGTACACAAGGAAAACTCATTTGGCCATCACCAGTAAAACGGCTACGAGCCCCTTTTTCATAAATAAAGACTATATGTCTATATAATACTGGTGAATACATGTCCCAAGCGTTTAAATGATTATGGTATGTCCATGGGGGTAAGTGTGGACAATTATGTGATACATGTCCATACCAAGAACGGCTTGGCCGAAATCTTTTAAAACGCAAATAGCTGATTGATAGACCATAACTTACGAGGTCAAAACTCCCATTCACAGCTTGGGCCACACGAAGTTTACATGCACCAAAGTTAATACGCATTAGGCCATTTAGTGAGCATAGATATCCTCTATCACAATTATTAACGGGTCAAGAGCCAGACATACCCCATCATAAGACATTTGGATATGATGTCTATGTACTAATTGCTCCACCACAAAGAACTAAGATGAGACCTAAAAAGGAGGATGGGGATATATGTTGGATATGATTCTCCCACAATAATAAAGTACTTTGAGCCAACTATGGGTGATTATATTTGAGGCCAGCTACATAGATTGTTTTAAGACCAGGAGGAGAAAAAAATAATAAAGCTGGTAAAAGAATGGTAAAAGAAATAGAATGGAATCAACCACCAATGTCTTGGCAAGATCCCCGGACTAAAGAATGTGAAATAGACGTCCAAAGATTATACATATACAAAGCTAGCTAATCAAATGCCAGACACATTTGCTGACCCGAAAAAGAATGACTAAGTCATATATAAACCAGCTTGTAAAGCACCAACGAATTTGATGTCCAAGAAGAGACACAGTCAAGTTGCTACAGAGTCTAGACAACGTATGAAACGTGGTAGACCAAATAGGTTCCAAAAGATAAGAATCCTCGGAAACAAAAGAAAGGTGCAGAGAATGATAATCAAAATCCAAATCCGAGGTTACTAAGGAAACCATCCCAGACATGGAGATAAGGCCGGCCGACTCTAAGGTACAGGTACCAAACAATGTAGCTTAGGACGCCAAGCTGCAAAGTATTCAAGGTCCTGATAATAATGAATCTCAATCGATTATATCATGTCTGGAACATAATGGAACCAATAAGGAATGTCGACATAAGATGATTTATTTGCATACAAGGTAGCACTTGAATTTATGAATATAAGCGAGGATCATGAACCCACGTCAATATAAGAGTGAGCACTCGTAGAACTGATTGGATTGAATGGAAACGTGGGGTTAAATAGTTTAAGGAAGAAATGCGTATTTGGCCATATGATTAAGACGCCATATGATGTTAAAACCAGTGGATATAAATGGGTCTTGTGAGGAATAGAAATCGTGAGATATAAAGCTGATGTTGCACAAAGATTCTCACAAAGACCAGTAATAGATTATGAGGAGACATACTCCGATGTGGTGGATGCAACTACTTTTAGATTTCTCATAAGTCTGGCTATTTAAGAGAGAAAATTAGACTTGCAGCAAGTTGATGTAGTGACTGCATATTTATATGGTCCACTCGATAATGAAAGTACTAGAGGGTATTGAGCTGAAAGTACAGCAAGTTCTCGAGAACAATATTGATAATCATCAAAGTATATGATCTGAATATCCTAGGAACCTCTGGATACAATTTTCCAAACAGTTGAATATCTCAAGAAAGAGTTTGAGATGAAAGATCTTGGAAAACAAAGTTTTGTTTGGGATTACAGCTTGAGTACATTAACAATGAAATCCTTGTGCATCAAATAGTATATACAAAAAAGGGTACTCAAGAGATTTAATATGGATCAGTCTCACCCATTATCTAGTACATGGGCGTGAGATCACTTGTTTTGGACACTGATCCATTCAGTCCAAAGGTGGACGATAAAGAAGTCCATTTAGTCCTGAGATGGACGATGCAGAAGTCTTGTTTTAGACACTGATCTGATTGGTCCATAAGAAGGACGATGAAGAAGCCTTTGATTTTGGTTTATTTTATACTAACCAGCTCAAAGAGGGGTTATTTGGTTTTGTTGATTTGTTTTCAGACAGATTATGTTTTACACATGGTGGTACACGCATATCACAGTAACATCATCCAAGATTTCGTGTGTGTGTATTTTAGGTCGATGACTCAATATGTTCGATCAGATTGTGGCATGACCGATGGTAAAGAAGAACCATCTATCATGTTCGAGGACGAAGCATATTCTGCCCAAGATCTTCATCACCTATGGATTGCAGAAAATTGGAAAGGTTCAAAGAACTTTCAGTAATGTTCAAATCAAAGGGAGTAACGTGTGTTATACTTTTTTTTTTATTTTGTTTCAATTAGATTTTCTAGGTAATGTCGAAGCTTTTTTTTCGTGGCCTCTTATGATAATAATGGATTTTTATATACAACTGTCTTGGACGTGGCTGGAAAAGCTAATTTCGTCTTAGATATCTATTTTGGATCATTAAATTATTATATAATCAAGGTTATTAAGAAAGTTAGTAGTTATTTGTTGGCAAAAAGTTCATTTCTGGCTATGGAAAAATAATATTATAGATTAGCAAGTTTTTACGAAAAAATAGAACATTGAGAAAATGTTTGATATAAAACAAAATTAAATATGAATAACAAGTATTTGAAATTTCGTAATCTTTTGTCAAGCATGTAAAACATGAAAATTCATACTACACAAGTACACAGGTAAATTTTTGTTGCTAATCTTTTTTACGGAAATGATTTTTCTTTATAAATGAAGACTTAGCTATTTAAAATTTCAGTTCTGCAAACTGTGATTATCGTTGTTTATAAGTAAAAAATTGCTATAACAAACGAATATTTAATCGTAAACGCAATCGTAAATCGCACTGACATAATAAAGGACCAAGGCCGTAGCGGGAAAATCGCACGGCCAAGACGCGCGTGACGACAAACGGACGATGTAGAAAAAGAGAATCATTACCCATTTTAGTAGACGAATCAAAACTGGTGTGAGCGTTTCATCGCAGAGAAGAGACTAGAGAAAGAAGAGCATATCACTATTATGCGCTTTTTCTTCTAGTGTACGCCAAAACAAAAATGGTCCCTACGTTTGACTTGGCTTAAAAAAGTCAAAACAAAAGCAGCTTTTGTGGGATAAGATGTAGAAAAGAAAAGAGAACAAAAATCTTAAATCTGTATCTAAATTCCACTACGAAATTACGAGAACTCTCCGTGTCATTTAGATATCAAATTTAAAAAGAGAAAAGAAGAGAGTGACAAATGATGAGAGTGCATTGTTTGCTTCGAATATTATTAGTACCTAGGCTACAGCCATTTTAATTTTGGCTTTTTAACCTTTTTTTGCAATTAAATCATACAAAATCAGTGATAAGGTGCGTTTTGTGAAGAGAGATCCCGAATCGAATTTAAATATGCTATTTCAAACCATTTAATTCTTGGATTCTTATTTACGCTTTAATCGATTTAAAACTACTTTTATTAACTCCAATTATTGTGTATACCTCAGGAGTCAACATTGACATGGAAAATATTTTCATATCTTCACACACATTTTCTATAGATGTTAAAAACTAGTATATTTTATTAGTTTTGTTTGTATGAAATATTTTATTTTATTATATTTAATTAATTAATGTCGTAAAAGAATGAGGAAACTGTGTGTTTATTTCTGAATAATAAGTTCTCTTTATATAGGAGTTACAAGGAAGAGATAAATGGAAAGAGTACAAAACCTAATCCAAAATAAAATAGAAAAACTAAAAATAACAAGAAAAGGAAAACGTTTTGGTTAATAGCAATCCACTTCATGATTTATAACACTCCCCATTGGATGCTATAACCATATGGGTTTGTATCATGCACGACGTTGTCTCATTAAAACCTCTCTAGGAAAACCAAAAACCCAAGGTGGGAAAAAAATGGAAACCGTAGACAGGAAAAAGAGTACAACACATGACACTCCCCTGATGAAGGCATCACTGAAGATCCTTCAGCTGGCGCATTCCTATCTGATGAACCAGCTTCTTGAACGTTGAGGTTGGAAGAGACTTGGTGAAAAGATCGGCTGAATTGTCACTGGACCGAACTTGAACCACTTGAACTTTTTCAGCCTTCTGCAGGTCGTGGGTGAAGAAGAATTTGGGCAAGATATGTTTTGTTCTATCTCCCTTAATGTATCCATCTTTGAGCTGAGCTATACAAGTTGCATTGTCCTCATAGATGATCGTTGGCTCTTCTTTTTCCTTTCCCACGGCCAGGCCACTCTCCTTTAGGATATGGCTGGTCATGTTCCTCAACCACACAAGCTCTCGGCTTGCTTCAAACATGGCTATGATCTCGGCATGATTAGAGGATGTGGCCACTAAGGATTGTTTTGTGGACCGCCAACATACTGCAGCCCCACTGTGTATGAACACATATCCTGTCTGAGATCTACCAGGTAAGTACCCAGCATCTGCATATCTGACCAAGCTATCTCCTGGTCGGCTCATATAGAACAATCCGAGGTCCTTTATTCCTTGCAGATATCTGAACAGATGTTTTATTCCGTTCCAGTGCCTAAGTGTCGGACATGAACTGTATCTAGACAGTAAACTCATGGCAAAACTGATGTCCGGTCTAGTATGACTAGCCAAGTACATTAAGGCTCCAATGGCACTTAGGTAAGGCACTTCCGGTCCGAGTGTCTCCTCGTCCGGCTTCTTTGGTTCGAATGGGTCCTTCTCTAGGTCTAAGGACCTTACGACCATAGAACTTGACAAGGAATGAGCCTTGTCCATATTAAACTGTTGAGTATCTTTTCTGTATATGTCTTTTGATGAACAAGGATTCCTTTGTCTACATACTCAAATTGCAGTCCCAAACAGGACTTAGTTTTTCCTAAGTCTTTCATTTCGAATTCTTTCTTTAGACATTCGACTGTTTGGGAAATCTCTCCAGGGGTTCCAATTATATTCAGGTCGTCCACATAAATTGACATGATCACGAAGCCCTTGCTGTCGAATCTCTTTATAAAAATACATGGACTTATTGGATCGTTCTTATAACCCTCTTTCATTAGGTACTCTGATAATCTGTTGTACCACATTCGACCTGATTGTTTCAAACCATATAAGGCTTTATTCAGCTTAATACAATGATGTTCTCGAGAACCTTTCTTATCTTTGAGCTCAATACCCTCTGGAACTCTCATATGCATTTCATTATCCAGTGGACCGTACAGGTATGCAGTTACTACATCCATTAGGCGTAAATCAAGCTTTTCTTTTACGGCCAGACTGATTAAATATCGTAATGTAGTTGCATCCACCACAGGGGAGTAAGTCTCCTCATAATCTATTCCTGGTCTCTGTGAGAATCATTGTGCTACAAGCCGAGCTTTGTATCTCACTACTTCTCCTTTCTCATTTCTCTTTCTCACAAAGACCCATTTGTATCCCACTGGTTTGACATCTCTAGGTGTCACGGTTATAGGGCCAAAAATGCCTCTTTTCTTTAATGATTCTAACTCCACGTTTATAGCTTCTTTCCATTTGATCCAATCTGATCTTTGCATGCATTCATATATGGACGTGGGTTCTAGATCCTCATCTTTTTCCATGATCTCAAGTGCTACTTCATATGCAAATATATCATCGACGTCGATATCTTTTCTGTTCCATTTCGTTCCAGACATTATATAGTTTATAGAGATCTCTTGACTCTCCGGCCCTTGTGTCCCATGAAGTTTGGTGTCCCGAACCCCATCATTTGGAACGGTCGGATCATTTGGTGTGGCCGGCTCGCTTGGCTCGACCGTTCTGGTCGGCTCGGCCGGTCCATCAATGTTCTGGACGGTTTCCTTGATGCTCTCGGATCCAGCACCTCTCTTGGACTTCCGAGGCTGTTTATCTTTGGAACCAATAGGTCTACCACGTTTGAGACGTTGTTTAGACTCTGTAGCCACTTGACCTTGTCCCTTTTGGACGTCTATTCTTATTGGTGCATTACAAGCTGGTATGTATGACTTTTTCACTCTATTTGGGTCAACAAATGAATCTGACAATTGATTAGCTAGCTTTTGAAGATGTATAATATTTTGGACTTCCATATCACATTCTTTAGTCCGAGGATCTTGACAAGATATTGATGGTCGAGACCATTCGATTTCATTGCTCAACCGGCCGTTATCTCCCCCTAAGGTCGGATATGTGGACTCATCAAACTGTGAGTCTACGTATCTGGCCTTAAACAAATCACCGGTCGTTGGCTCAAGATACTTTATAATGGTTGGGGAGTCATATCCAACATATATTCCCATCCTTCTCCGTGGTCCCATTTTCGTTCTCTGTGGTGGAGCAATTGGAACGTAAACGGCACATCCAAATGTTTTGATGTGGGACACGTCTGGCTCATGACCCGTGACTAACTGGGATGGTGAATATCTATGCTCACTAGATGGCCTGATGCGAATCAGTTCTGCTGCATGTCCCCATGCTGATACCGGGAGTTGAGACCGCATTAGTAATGATCGGGCTATCAGCTGGATACGTTTAATGAAGGATTCGGCCAAGCCGTCCTGTGTATGTACATGTGCCACGGAGTGTTCTACACTTACCCCCATGGACATACAATACTCATTAAACGCCTGGGACGTAAACTCACCAGCATTGTCTAGACGTATAGTCTTTAGAGGAAAGTCTGGAAAGTGTGCCCTCAGTCTTATTATCTGAGCAAGCAGGCGTGCAAATGCCAGGTTTCGTGTGGATAGTAGACAAACATGTGACCATCTGGTTGATGCATTAATCAGAACCATAAAGTATCTGAACGTCCCACTAGGTGGGTGTATTGGTCCACATATGTCTCCCTAAATCCTTTCCAGAAAGTTTATGATCTCTTTATTAACTTTGGCTGGTGATGGCCTAGTTATGAGTTTCCCTTGTGCACATGCTGCACATGTGAGATTGTATGGGACAACTCCTTTAATCGTGTGCCCTTGTGAATTCATTATCAACTTTCGCATCATGTTATTACTGGGATGGCCAAGCCGGTTATGCCATAGAGTGAAAATTTCGCAGGCATTAGCCTCGATCATACTGATCTTTGCATAGTATAGACCAGTAGACATTGCAGGTATGGTTTCTAGGATCTTTTTATTGCCTTTGGTGATCGAAATTATCTTAAGGAATTCTTTATTTCCTTCTTCCCATGTTTCAAGATGGAAACCATTCAATCTTATGTCTTTGAAACTCAATAAGCTTCTTTTAGAGCTTGGGGAATACAAGGCAGTTTTGATCTCTAGACGAGTGCCCTTAGGCATCAATACATATGCCTGGCTGTGACCTTCAATCAGGCCGGCTACACCTGCAATGGTGTGTACGTTTGCACTTTGCATTGTGAGATTTACGAAATATCTTTTGTCTCTAAGTATTGTGTGACTTGTGCCACTATCCACTACGAGTATGCTCATATCATCTTTCATTTCTATAAGTAATAAGATTTCTAATCTAAGAGACTTTATAAAACTTTAATAACTTTCTTTATTAAAATTTCAGAACACCAACAATGAAATTAAAAACACCAAAGCAATCATAAAGCAATCATAAAGCAATAAAACAAGTCGTATCGAAAATTTTAGTCTTTGAGACAATCAGAAGTCTCAAAATCCATTTGGTCATCTTTAGCAATGTCGAAATCATCATCAGCCTCAAATCCGGAATCGTGAACCATGTGAGCCTCCGGGTTCTTGTTCTTAAGACTTTCTTGGTAGAGCTCACATAAGTGCTTAGGAGTTCTACAATTCCTGGCCCAATGGTTGCCCATCCCACATCTGTGACAAACCAATTTGGTCGAGTAAGACGGTTTGGATATATCGCCTCGACCTCGGCCATAACTGCCTCGGCCATAACTGCCTCGGCCACGGCCGGGATTGGAACCACGACCACGGTTATTGTGGTTTCCTTTCCGGCCGGCCAAGTATTTGTCTCGGCTGTTCGAGTAATTGTCACGATCACGGTTCATGTATCCACCTCGGCCTTTGCCGTGTGATCTCTTATTATTCTGGATGTAATTGCACTCGTTGGGATCTTTCTTTTCAACCTCATTGGCCTCTGGTAATGCTGCTGTTCCAACAGGTCTAGCATCACTGTTCTTCATCAGCAGCTCATTGTTTGCCTTGGCCAGTAGCAGGCACGAGATCAGATCAGTGTATCTGGCGAAGCCTTTCATTCGGTACTGCTGCTGCAGTATTATGTTGATGAATGAAATGTAGAGAATGTTTTCTCAAGTAACTCTTCTTCAGTTACTACTTCACCACAAAGTCTCAGCATCGAGACCGTCTTAAATAAGACTGAATTGTACTCATCCACTGACTTATAATCCATGAATCTTAGATTCTTCCAGTCATTTCTAGCCTTTGGGAGTAACACCGTTTTCTGGTGATCATATCTATGATGTAAAGCATCCCAAAGCTCTAGTGGATTTTCCATCGTGATGTACTGATCTTTTAGACCTTCAATGAGATGATGGCGTATAATACTTATAGCCCTGTACCGATTCTTATCGGCCTCATTGTTGCCCTTGATGATTGTATCACCAAGTCTTTTTGACCTTAGACTGATCTTTGTATCTAGCGCCCACTGCAAGTAGTTATCTCCGGAGAGATTAAGGGCTGCATAGTCTCTGTTTGAGATTTTCGACATCTGAATCACATTATCATTCACAATTTAGGTTCATAATGTGATCATGTGGCCGCATGGTAATTAACAAGCTCGGCCACAAACATGTCTTACGCATTTATGAAAATCAAGTAATCTAATCGACCATGGTGCGAATCAATCATCAAGCCACACGGCCATGTAGTTCTATTTAATGCAACCGGTTTCAAGATTGTATAAACTACATGCTGGTCGATTCTTATTTAAACAGTATGAATGCAATCCATATTCAGATTCATATGTATGCAAGTAATCTAAATCAATTCTAGGGTTTCAGATTTAAACACTAGTAGGATTCGATTTCAAGATTAAGGTTTCAAGGCCTTTAGAATTTAAATTCTAGATCAGATTACTTTAATCAATTTAACAATCCTAAACCTCAGATTTTATTAAATCAATCAGTCAAGCAAGAATAAATAAAAATCGAATTCAAGCTTTAGGTTTAGGGTTTTCGATTCCAAAATTAGGGTTTCTCAAATTCAGATCAGAAACAAGTAATCAATCAATTATGTTCTAATGGAATCGATCCTTGTTACTAGTTATGAGATTTGTATGTTTTAATTATGTAATTCCTAGGGTTTCATCAAGTAGGGTTTTGATCTTTCTAGGTTCTCAGATCAAGTTATATCTTTGCTTTGTAGAGGTTTAGACCCAGACCACCAAAGAAAAGGGAGAGGACGGATGGAGCTTCAAGACGAGGCGAACGAACGCTTGCAGGCTCCAATCGGGTCGCGGAACCGGGACAGACACGAGTTGTCGGCTTGTCTCGGGTGCGAGGTCTCTCGGACGCGGGCCGTGTGCTGATCGGGTTTCGTCTGAGCTGGGGACGTTGAATCCGAACGGACAGAGTACGTCTGTGAGGTGAGATGGATCGTCTGAGTTTAGAACAAACGAAGAACGTCCTTAGGGTTTTAGAGTCGCCGGTTTTAGGCTTTTAGATTTCGATTTTGTCTCAGGGTTCTGGAGGCTATCGTGCTGATAACGTGTTGTAAAAGAATGGGGAAACTGTGTGTTTATTTCTGAATAATAAGTTCCCTTTATATATGGGGTTACAAGGAAAAGATAAATGGAAAGAGTACAAAACCTAATCCAAAAGGAAATAGGAAAACTAAAGATAACAAGAAAAGGAAAACGTCATAATCTTAAGTCGGTCCAAACCGACAGACTTTCTCTCCTCTTTGTCGCGGCCGCGGCTGGGCCTAGTCGTGGCTGATGGATCTCCTTCTTCTGATTTTGGTTAATAGCAATCCACTGCATGATTTATAACAATTAACTGTTTAAATATCACTAATCATATTCCTTGTCTAATAATTTCCATCTCTTATTACAATTTCTTATCACTTATAAAACGCATCATCTTTCCTTTTTTTGTTAGCTCCATATCATGATCATCATCTAATTTTAAAATAGTTCTTATCACTATATTGAAAATTTGAACGCAAATAAGCTAAAGAATAAAAAAAAGAAAAACACAATTTAAATAAAACGTCCAAACATCAAAATATGGTTTTTAGTATAAAATGTGAAAAGAAATATGAGAACCATAAAACGTTAACATGTTTTTTTTGGGGGTCGAATGTATAAAATAATTGAAAACAATAACAAGTCAAGTGCTCTCTCTTTTCCACCCATCGAATCCTCTCGGACACTGCCCAATACATCCATCCATGCTCTCTCTCTCCCTTTCGACAAAGAAAAAGTCAGCGCCGTCCTTTACGCCATAGTTTGTCTCCTTCTCTCTTCTCTCTCCTCACCAACAGAGTCAAAAAAAGAAACCAAAGAGATCATCATCAAACCATGTCTGAGGATTGGGATCTGTTCGCCGTCGTCCGAAGCTGCAGCTCTTCTGTTTCCGCGGCTACTATAAACACCAACTCTCGTGGTGGTGCCGAGGGAGGAGCGAACTGTAAGCAACAAGATCGTCCTCCTCTGTTCCAACACATCCATGGAGACATAAGCAGAGAGTCTTCTTCTTGCAACGAGCTACAAGATTCTTGCAAACCCTTTTTACCCGTTACCACTACTTGGTCTTCTCCTCTTCCTCCTCCTCCTCCTCCTCCTCCTCCTGTAGTCTCTTCAGCTCCTAATATCTTAATGAAACAAGAACAAGGGCTCATCGAATCACAAGATCAGAAACCTCCTCTTGGTGCTAGGGTTTTCCCACCTCCCACAACCATTTCTTCTTCATCGTCTGTATTTGTTTTCAGAGGTCAACGCGACCACCTTCTTCAACAACAACCCCAAGCTCCTCTTCGATCTAGAAAAAGGTTTGATTCATCCATCGTTTAACATAACCCATGTCTTAGTTCAAAGTTTTTTTTTTTTAATTATCTTTGCTTTGTTACTCTACTTTATACAGAAAAAATCAGCAAAAGAGAACCATATGTCATGTAACTCAAGAAAATCTCTCTTCGGATATGTGGGCATGGCGTAAATACGGTCAAAAACCAATCAAAGGCTCTCCTTATCCAAGGTCTTATCTTCTCCTTCTTTTCTTTTTTCATTTTCCTCAAAATATTATCAAGAAAATGTGCTAACTAAACATGTTTTGATTCTTGTTATTACATGCAAAACAGGAATTATTACAGATGCAGTAGCTCAAAAGGATGTTTAGCTCGAAAACAAGTTGAAAGAAGCAACTTGGATCCCAACATCTTCATCGTTACTTACACCGGAGAACACACTCATCCTCGCCCTACTCACCGGAACTCTCTCGCCGGCAGTACTCGCAACAAATCTCAACCCGTTAACCCGCCTCCGAAACCCGACCACCCCTCGGGTCAAACAGTTTCTGGGGTAAAAGAAGAGATTCATCTTTCCCCGACTACACCGTTGAAAGAAAACGACGACGTTCAAGGAACAAACGGAGAGGAAGTAGTCAACATGGAAGACGAAGAGTTAGATGAAGAGGAAGATGATGATGATGACGTGGATGATCTTTTGATACCGAATTTCTCGGTGAGAGATCGAGATGATTTGTTCTTCGCTGGAAACTTTCCCTCTTGGTCCGCCGGGTCCGCCGGGGACGGTGGTGGCTGATGAAAACGAATATATTCTCATTTTTTAAGAAAGTCAGTTTTATATTATTATTTTTTGTTAAAACTTGACATTTATTGTTGTTATTAAAAAAATACATATAGAGAGAAGGCAAAAAGACGAGTCTACAGTTGTTTGTTCTTCGTTTAGACTACTGGTAGCTAAAAATAGAAAATTAATCTCTGAGAATAATCTGTGTCGATTAAATTGACATTGCATATAACTAATCATTTTTTCTTCGCTTAAAATGTATAAATCTGAATTTAGTTTTATTTTCCTCTTTCATCTGCTCTTTTCCCTGCATGAAAAGCCATTAGTATATCATATAATGGAAGTTAACTGTTTAGGCAACTATCATATTTGGAAATTACCAATATTCAATTATGAAAACCAAAATGCACCAAGTTTTTGTCAAACCTTTTCTTTTATATTTTTATATAGCTATATATGGATTGCCGGAAAAACAGAGGTAACTCTGAAACATACAACAACAACAACAAAAGTTCCGTTAAAGCAAACAAATTAAAAAGTTCAAAAAGCATACAGAAATTAAAGGAAATCCTTATACATACAAAAATTAAAAGGTTCAAATCCTGTTTGAAAGAAAAGTAAATTCTGAAACATGAAAAAGTAAAGTAATTTATCCTAGAATAAATAATTAAGCTAATTTAATGTGAGGACCTAGTTATAAAAATATTGGCAGCGATAACCATGCTAACAAATTTTTTTTTTGTATCATAGTATTATTTGCTCTCATTTAATGTCGAAATAATTAAAATATTAGCTTAGTGTAATAAGTAAAGAAATCATGTGGGAAGCTATCAGCTAAGGCAACGCAACAGTTAATTCGGTTCAGGCCGGAAACTGCGACTCCGGTTTTTGCTGGCTTTTTAATATGACACGAGACAAGACCCTAAATCTAGTGTCTTAAGAGTAGGGCTGGGAAAAAAAACCCGGATCCGAAAAATCGAACCGAACCCGATCCAAAAAAGTAGTATCGAATCCGAACCGAAATTGATTAAATATCCGAATGAGTTCAAAATTTTGGTATTTAGAGAACCGAAACCGAACCCGATCCGAACCGAAATATTTCGGGTACCCGATTATATCCGAAATTGATTTATATACCTATATATATTAATTATTTTTAGATTTAATATATATTAAGAACATCAAAATATATAAGATACTTTTAACTTATCCAAAATACTTATAAATATATACAAATAGTCAAAAGTAACATGACTAAAATAGCTAAAGTATACTCAAAACACCAACAATACTTATTGATTCTCAATCCAAATATTCAAACCAAACCAATTTATATGTTAATTTTAGGTACTCTGACATATGCTATTCAAATTTATATGTAATATATTGTTTTGTTTATAGATTTTGAGAAATTTAAAGTATATAATGAATTTTAAAAATTTTAAAATAATTTAAATGGGTTATCCGAACCCGAACCGAACCCGCAAAGATCCGAACCGAACCCGAACCGAAATTTAGAAATACCCGAATGAGGCTGAAATCTTTGAACCCGAAAACCCAAAACCCGAAACCCGAATAGACCCGAACCGAACCCGAATGGGTACCCGAACGCCCACCCCTACTTAAGAGCATGATTAACCTTATCTCTTAAGTCAGTTCTTAAGAGGTAGGTTCTACAATTTTTTTTAAAACCACCTCTTCTTTTTCTTATGCAAGAGGCAAGTTTGGTAGGATTCTTGTACTTCTCGCGGATCCTACTGACTTCTCGCGGATCCTACTGACATATGTGATGGTTCGCGATCGATTAATTTTTAATTTTTTTTTCTTTTTAAACGGTGCTCTCAGTCACATTTGTGCCTTTGGCCTCTATTAAATGGTCAACCATTTCTAGTATAAGATTTTTAAATTATTTATGTTATTTTGTCGTAATCCGAAGCGTGGGTCAAACATATTTTATTTGGGAGTTTTATTTATTTTTTGTCGTAATATAAAAATCCTGCGATTAAACGTCACTAGAATTAAGTAAAGTAGGGTCGCTATTAGTATAATTAAAATAAGGCTATGATGAAATAGTTATTACGATTTATATTTTTAATAAGAAAACTATGTATTTATAAATTATCATATATTATGGTCGGTCCAGATTCTCATGACGGAAGATGGGCATGCAAGTTGTTACCACTCTTCTTATCTTATTAGTTTTTAGAAAGTGTTTCCTATTACTTTAGTGAACACGCATTTAATGTACCAAAAATATGAAAACAAATTAAGAAAAAAGACTTTCTTGTTTGGAAAAAAAATCTAATTTATTATATATGGTCTCAACTGACGAATATAAACATCTGTACATAAAATTTTAATAAACTACAGTTACATTCGATATAAATTTTTAATCAATAAAATGCTTAAAAATCAAGGCCCATCTGTCACACCTAAATGAAGAAAAGACAATAAAGCTTTAAGTTATTTTAAAGCCTTAAAAGCTAAAAAGGCCCATTAATAAATATAGTAAGGCCCATTTAAGAACCTGGCTTTCGTTTTCTTCTACATCTGAAAAAACAAATCTTCCGAGATTTCGCCGGAGTTAAAGAGAGAGAACGATCCAGCGGCTGAGATGTTCTTACGGGCAATCGGACGGCCGCTGTTGGCCAAAGCGAAGCAGACGACAGGGATTGTCGGGGTTGACGTTGTACCGAACGCGAGGGCGGTGCTGATCGATCTCTACAGCAAAACCCTACCGGAGGATGAAGGATACCGAAAAGCGGTGGAATCGTTCACGCGACACCGTCTCAATGTGTGTAAAGAAGAAGAAGACTGGGAGGCGATCGAGAAGCGTCTTGGCTGCGGTCAAGTAGAGGAGCTCATCGAAGAGGCGCAAGATGAGCTCACACTCATTGCCAAAATGATCGGTCCATATGCTCTTCCCTTTCTTAAAACGCGCCGTTTTGATGCCATCCATTTGCTATTTGATTTGATGTTGAGAGTGTAGAACGAGTTTTGGATTATTTTTTAAAAAAAATCTAGAGGCGTTGTGGGGATCGTTAGGTAGCAGAAAATGGACAGAGAGCATTGCAAAGATGAACTCTTTATTGGGTATTAAGTTAGTGGACTGGAATGAAACTATGAGTTAGTGGTCATTGATTTTCCAGGACGTAAGCTGAAATGCAAAGATGGACTCTTTGTTGAGTATTAAGCTTATGGGTGAAGGTTTGCACAGTTCACTTAAGTTTGGAACGGTCTTGCTTCATTGTCATATAGGTGTGTGGTTGTGTTCTTGCTTTGCAGCTAACCTAGGCTTATTGGTGAAAGAGTGCATAGTTCACTTATGTTTGAAGCGGTTCTTGCTTTACTGTCACATAGGTGTGGTCGTGTTATTGCTTTGCAGCTAACCTAGGCGCATGGGGTTAAAGTTTGCATAGTTCATTTCAATTTATAATGGTTTTTGCTACATTGTCTCATAGGTGTGGTCGTGTTATTGCTTTGCAGCTAACCTAGGCGTATGGGTGAAAGTTTTCATACGTCACTTAAGTTTGGAATGGTTCTTGCTTCATTGTCACGTACGTGTGTTCGTGTTCTTGCTTTGGATCTACCTATACGTTAGTGTTAATACTTGTAATAGCTATGTTTGAGCCTAGTCACATTTTTGGAGTTTTCCCCCATTGATAGCACGAGGTTGAAATATCTTATTTTTACATTTGCAGAATGGGACCCTTGGGGTGTTCCAGATGACTACGAGTGTGAAGTAATTGAGAACGATGCACCGATTCCAAAGCATGTTCCTCAGCACCGACCTGGTCCTCTTCCTGAGGACTTCTACAGAACCCTTGAAGGTCTTCTTTCAGAGTCCAAAACAAAAATCCCAGCTTCTATCTCTGCTGATCCACAGCTGAAGGAGTAACTTCCAGTTTTACTTTGTGTGTACTTCTTGCTTTTTTTGGCTAGTGTTCGTTTCAGAGACAGTCAAGCCTCTGAAGAAGTTGCTTAATAATTTTGAAAACCATGTCAGTGTCACTCTTTTCATAATTGTTCTATCATTTTTATCAAAGACATATGTAATACAAATGATGTTTCTTCCCCGTTGCAAGAACATTTTTACCATTCTTAAAGACATGTACTTGCTTCCTATTTCTTATAGTTGCACACTATTATCGTCTAACGGGGTCATGAATAATGAAGGACACGATATCATGTCAATCTTTGCACAGGATTACATGAACCTGAGTTTGTGCAGATGTGTGCGGAAGACCGAACACAACAGCTTGTTCTGCTCTGTGATAGCTTACGTTTTCATTACCTGGTATGTAAAGCCTGACCTTTCGATCTCACTCTTTATCCATTCTATCTCTGTGGAAACTTCTTTCAGTGAGTTGCATTCCCGTAAGATACGTATAACCAATTAAACTTGTTTTAATCCCACCCGAGAAAATTAAAAAATAAACTTTGCTTTTGAAAGACTAATCTTTTACCATCATCATGGTATCAAATATTTAAATGATTATCAGTCAATGAATGTGAATATAAATATATAATTGTAATGTCTCTATTTGATTATTATTTTTTTTTTTTTGTCAAACTGTCTCTATTTGATACTACGTACCGTAGAACGGGCAAAGTTTGAAGAGGAAGCATGGAGAAGATTAAATGACTGAGATAAAGTGGAGGCACCTACAAGGGAAACATGATGGTTATATTGGCATGCTTCGAATCCCTTAGTGGACACACATGAATTGTGGCTAACAGCGATGTAATTTGTCAGCTGGCTCTGAATGGATTAAGACGCACATTCTAAGGTCAGTAAAAAAAACAAATAAATAAAATTCAGAAAGTTGTACACACATTCTAAGCTCAGTAAAAAGAAAATCGGATTTGCTAACACTGAAATAACGTCCATCTAATTAAGCTCTAATCATGTAACTGAAATCACGTTCATTGTTTCTGAAATAAATCTCGTTTACAAAATTATTGAATAAAACTAATACAAACCAATTGAGTTCATTTTGAAAGTCTTTTTGTTTGTCCACATCCTGACAAATAAAATTGTTTGGTTACAAACTTACAATAGGGTTCAGTAGGCGTTCACGGGCGACTAGACAATGAGCAAGTCCGTGAACACAATATTCGAAAGATTGAAATCAAATATTTTAATATGCATGCATCTATATTTTTCTTTTTTTTTTGAAACACTATCATTATTTGCATGTACATTATACTCATGACTACTCGTCCACTTGGGACTATATTTCAAGGAATCAAACAAGAAAAAAGTAACATTTAACTTTGGATAGCAACGTGACCAAAATGAACTGTTCCAACTTTTCAAATAATAATTTTCTTACAAAAATAAATGTAACGTGGAAAGGTCAACTATACCAATACTAACACTTCAAACGTGTACAAGTTCTAGGAATGTTTAAAATTATAGATAAGGGTTATATATTGCAAATATTTTGCATTTCTGTTGTTATCTACTATTTAGTCTCATACTACCAAATTAAATCCAAACTGTAATACAGTAACTTTACTAATACAACTCGCGAGGCTATATATCTGTGTTTTAGTCAAAGATTTTACATTTTATTCGTAAAATTAGGAAAATAAACTGAATAGTAAAGAGAAAATGGAGATGGAGACCCGTGAAGACCAAAGTTTGTCTCCAAGCTAATGAGTTAACCGAAGCGACTCTTCCATGCCAGTAGCCACGATTTATCACCTATACCCACTCAACCCTAGCACAAGGCCGTAAGCTCCACTTGTCATTTAGCTTTATAGAAGACGATGCTCGTGATATGTAGTCTCCAAATACAAAACAAGGTGGTGAAGAATATATATTACCTTCAGAAAATAGTAGCCCTTTTCGATAAAACCACTACTTAAGACGAATTATAGTAATTTGAACAAGTGTTGGTGAGTCAATGTATGGTACTTATTTCGTTTTCTTTTGATATAAAATATCCAAAATATTATGTATATAACTATTACTGAAATTTTATCCCAATATATTTCTTAAAAACTCTTCTGAACAAATAAAAAGAAGAGAAAGAAATCGACAGGTCTAAACGTTGAATATGACCTCTCATGTCATGTCTCCACATAGCAAACACCTATTAGCATTGAAATGAAAGAGAGGAATATATTGAATGATTAATCTCGAATTCGTACATCTAAGAAAGAGACTAGATAACAGTTCCAAGATTATTATTGATCGATACGAAGATTTTATACAAAGGTTGATCAGTGTGGACAAATAAATTTACAACAACAAAAAAAAAGTCATTAAGCAAAAGAAAAATGGTTTACCTATTGGAACCTGAAACCCTTCTAAGGAGAGCAAGAAAACACAACACACGATAAAGTACGAAGAACCCTAACAGAACATAAACATTAAACCATCTATGTTTCTCATGAAGCCCTTTCTTCTCCAACACGTCACCTCCATTAACCAAGCACACCTTCCCTTGAGCTTCCTCATACCAGACCAAACACTTGGAAGCCAAACACGAGTACTCGTTTATAAGAAGCGCATCCAACGCATACTTATACATCGAGATGAAGTACATGAAAAGCCAATACTTGGGTAGACTCTCCTTGGAAATGAAGTAACCTGAGAACAAGAAGAAGGCCGCTAAAAGAACCGTCACAGAAGAGGTTCCTGCTATGTAATTTGGAGCAAGAGAGCTCAAGAAGAGAACAAAAGAGTTAGCCATTAGGACAACGACCCATATCACTAGAACGAAGTACCCAAAAGCTTGCCAAGTAGGGCAGAGACCGACGAGGAAATAGACAGAAGCAGAGTAAATGATTGAGATAACAAACAAATAAGGCAAGAAAACGAGTGTGTTGGCAAGAATGTGCGAGGAGAGTCTATAAACACCACTTGAAGTCTCTCTGATAAGAATAGGACGCTCGTTGATGAAGATAGGGAGGGTTTCGGTTGTTGAAGAGAGGAGAAACGTGAGTGTGAAGGCGAAAAGACCGAACCTCTTCTCGATACCTTCTTTGCCTATTCCGATGTTGATGTAGATAGTTCCTAAGACAAGACCAACTACAAGTGCTTCTAATGCATTGGTCAGAAGCAGCTGTCTTGTCCTGTATATGATCTTCCAGAATCTTAACGAAAGAAGGCATATCTCCGTGATTCTTGATTTTCTATATCGAACTATACTTTGTTCTTGTCTCTCTTTTTGGTTTTCGATCGAATGGAGAGCGATAACATCGGTGTTTCCATCGGATTCACGGAGTTGTTGAAGTACTTCCATGGCGTATTCGAGAGAGTTAAGCTGAGGAGGGACGGTAAATCCCTTGGATAGCAAGAAACCTTCTAGAGAGTCGAGCCTTCCATGGTACGCAACAGTTCCTTGTGAAATAAGTAAGAGTCGATCAATGATAGAGAGAATCTTGAAGCTAGGTTGGTGAATGGACAAGACCACGGTCCGTTGTCTTGACATAGCTATGGATTTGAGGATGTTAACGACATCAAAAGCAGATTTACTGTCTAAACCGGAAGTGGGTTCGTCGAGGAGTAGAAAGCAAGGGTCGTGAAGTAGGGTTAAACCTATAGACACCCTTCTTCTTTCTCCACCGGACAAGCCCTGAGCGAGTCTTGTGTTGGAGAGGTGTGTTAGGTTAAGTTCTGAGAGAAGAGAGGTTACGGTTTGAGGGACATCTGATGGGTTTGGGAGCAAGAGACGTGCGGCGAAGGAGAAGGTTTCGGAGACGGTGAGGAGAGGGAAAAAAGAGTCGTGCTGAGGAACGTAAGAGGATATTTTGCGGTAAGAGGAAGGGTTTATGGGAACCGAGTTTAAGAGGATTGAGCCGGAGGTTGGGGAGGTTTTAGAGGCAAGAATGTCTAGGAGAGTTGATTTTCCGGCGCCGGAAGGGCCAACGACGGCGAGGATCTCGGAGGGATGAGCGGTGAGAGTGATGTTGCGGAGGATAAAGGATGGTGGCTCAGTGGCGGCTAAGCGAAGGAGAGAGAGAGAGGTCTTTGGTTGGGTGTAGGAGACTGACGAGGTGGTTAGTGTGTAGGCCTTCGTCTCCGACGACTGCGGCGGAGGAGTTTTCATTTATGGTTTATACTTGTAAGAGTTAGAGGTTGAAGAGTGTAGTACTGAAGGAGACTTTTATAATATACGTTTTTTTTATTTGGTTTTGGTGATGTTTTTGGAGTTTTATGTTGTAATAAGTTGTAACCCACAGAAACTTCACATTTTGAATTATTTTTTTTCATTTTCACTTAAATTGTTTGCTTTTTATTAATTTGATGTACAGTTTTGGATTTTTGTAGTCTTTTGTGTTCTTACTTCTTAGATGTATATGAAAACTGAGTTTCACGGGACCCTATTTTCCTTATAGCAAAATGTCATGCTAATTTTTATGTATTGCTTTTAATATTTCAAGTGAATCGGAAATATAAATGTAATTATGTATTAACCACATTGTGGTGTCTAGTGGTTACCGTGGCGACGCAGATATGAACTCATTGTTTACGGTCCGTTTGAATACTTGGGAGACGGTCTATCTGTGGGCTGCACCTCCCACCCGGAGGTTTATGTCCATGTCTTTAATAGATCCGGGTTTAACTCTTTTTTTTCAAAAAATAAATGTAATCCCTTATATATTAATTGAGAAGCATTACAACATTTTTTGTAGCCACATGTCATCACTATGATGATTCTTAGAATACTTAGAAAAATAGGTAGGTCCATCTAAACATATATTATAGTTTTTATTAAATTAAATATCAAATTGATTAGTTGTCTACAAAAGAACATTCTCCATTATTTTCTTAAATAAAAGTTACGAAATTACCTAATACAATTAACATATTTATGACAATTAATGATTATGAATAATGAAGATTTGAAAACAATATTTGTATCTTATCTCTTTTTTAATCTTTTTTATATTATTTAAAAGAAATTAAACAATCACATTAACCATGTAATAAAAAATTTAATAAAAAATTTAACTTTTTTCCTAAATGTTATAGTTTGAATTTTTTAAAACGACTATAAATTAGTAAAAATGTTTAAAACCCCACATTGAAAATTTTGTGATCAAAGGGTTGATCTTTTTTTTTGTTATAACAAAATAGCAATGATCATAAAATCGTATAAATATAAAGTTTCATTTAATAGATATTCATATTTTATAGATATATATATATATATATATATATATATATATTAATATCGTTTAAATTAAACTATATACAATATAAAAATACACAAATATGTTAATTTCAAAATTTGCATTAAAACATATTGAAACATTAATATTTTGATTTTAAAATTTGCATTGAAAAAATTTCACACTGAAAATTTTGTGATTAATGGTTTAATTTTTTTACATCAAATATAAAAATGTAAATCAAATCATATGGATATGAATTCTCAATAATAAATATTTATATTAGAATTTACTATATGATTATCTCAATATCATTGAAATTTAATTATATATCATATAAAATAAATAAAATGATAGTTTTGATCCACTTACCAAAAAATATTGTCAATAAACAAGACGTATTATTTTGATTTATGCGTTACTCTAATTTAATTATATACATAATAACACAAAATAAGTTTTAATATGTAAAAATCATTTGTATACATAACTTCATTCTGCGCATGGTGCAGATCTTAACCTTATCAAACGTAGCAGTAACTATATTTATACGGAAAAAGAGGAATGAAAACATTTAGTTTCACAGAAAGAAAAAATGAACGATATATCCGAAGAATCGAGAGACTAATAACTTTGAAAATTCTAAAAATTTTGACAAAGAGAAAAAAGAGAGCAATAAAGCCAAAAACGAGTTAAAAGTTACATGTGGAGAAAAAAAAACTTGATTGACATATAGTACGTTGATCAAAAAAAAAAGAATGACATATAGTACATTGTATATTTGCTCATATCATATGCTAGCAGCCATATATTCCCTTAATGGATAAGTGTAATATATATATATATATATATGCATGTGTATACAGTGAGTAACGATGCGAAACATAGAAGAAAAATACAAAAGGAGAATGATTGTAACGAGGTCACGGGCCTACTGTTTCTATCACACTTCTCCTCTATAATTGTTTTTTTTATCCGTCAACTGTGCCTCTTAGCTAAAAACATCTCCAATGTATTCCCCTATTTCTATTTATAAAATACAGCATTTCTAAAATAGATATAAGTTTCTCTCCAATGTATTTCTCTATTTTTGCCTCTATAAAAGAATATTCTCAAAAGATTCTATTTTAACTTTACAAAATATACATTTTGTTTATAAAAGTTGATAACTAACCCTATTTATTTTTAACTTTTAAAATATTTTCATAAGCTTATGAATTTTTTTAAACTAAAGTTTTGTTAAAAGACTATTATCTAAATAAAAAATGTTATTATACTCCTACAAAAGCTGCATTTCTCTATAAATATAATTATTTTAGTTACAACTATAAAAATTTGAAAGTTAAAGGACTATTTTGAAAATAAAAAAGTATGACTCTATAATAGAGGAATGCTATTTTTTCCTCTATAAATAGCAATCTCTATTTTAGAACTGGAAATAGATATGGGATGAAATACTTTTACCTCTATTATAGCATATAGAAGTGAAAATAGCTAGGGGTCGGAGATGCTCTAAGACCATTTCCAATGTATTCTTATATTTTTACCTCTAAAATAGAACATCTCTAAAATAGAGATGAGTTTCTCTCCAATGTATTTCTCTATTTTTGCCTCTATAAAGGAATATTCTCAAAAGATTTTATTTTAATTTTGCAAAAGATACATTTTGTTTATAAAAGTTGATAATTAACCCTATTTATTTTTAACTTTTAAAATATTTTCATAAACTTATGATTGTTTTTAAACTAAAGTTTTGTTAAAAAACTATTATGTAAATAAAAAATGTTATTATATTCCTACAAAAACTGTATTTTTCTATAAATATATTTATTTTGGTTACAACTATAAATATTTGAAAGTTAAAGGACTATTTTGAAAAAAAAAACATGACTCTATAATAGAGAAATGGTATTTTTTCCTCTATAAATAGAGAAAAAAATAACAGTCTCTATTTTAAAAGTGGAAATAGAGATGTGATGAAACACTTTTACTTCTGTTATAGCATATAGAGGTGAAAATAGCTACGAGATGCTCCGTAGGTACGCACATCAGAATACTTTGCTAAAACATAGCATTTCCAACGGTGCAGAACCTTGCACAATATGCTCAACGATGTAAAATAATACTTTTAATCTAATTAAGTGATTTAGTTTAATTTTAATGTTTTATAGAAAAAGATATCACTAATATAATGACAAGTATTCATACATGTTCTCGTACGGTCCTTGCAGAGTGTGTTTTTAGAAACTATGGTTTCTCTTTCTTCCACTTTTCTCTCCTTTTCTGTTATTTTTTATTATTTTTTTTTTATTTTTAAATAGTTTAGGAATTTTGGTAACATCTCCCCTAGGCCTGAGCATTTTACCCGGATCCGAAGACCCGAACCGGAACCGATCCGAAAATACAGGTTCGAGTACGGATCCGGGTCTATGCTAAGTACCTATTGGATCTTTTTTTTGGACCCGCAGGTCTCAGTTCGGGTCCGGGTCCTACCCGAGATCCATTCGGATATCCGAAGTACCCGCAAATAATTGTATATACTAGGTATATTTGGGTGATTAAGTATATTTTTGGTATTTCAGATTTTTTTAAAAGTTCCGGGTTTGGATTTTCGGGTATAATTGTAAGTTTTTGGTGAAATTTTAGATTTTTAGAAAATATAATTTGGGTATTCAGGTAAAATTCGGGTATGTTTTGGGTTTTCGGATCTGATTTTGGATAAATTTTTGCGGTTCTTCGGGTATTTTTAGAGTTTTCGGATCCAGTTAGAGTATTTCGGGTCTATTTCGGGTCCTAAATACCCGAACCGATCCGGATCCGGATCCGAAATATATCCAAAAATTTTGGGTATTTTACGGGTATTGAAATTATAGACCCGAACCGACCCGGACCCGACAAGACCCGACCCGGAACCGCTCCGAAAAGTTATAGGTACCTATATGGGTCTAAATTGCTAGGACCCGGACCCGACAATATCCGACCCGAACCTGACCCGAAGACCTGGATGGCCATGCCTAATCTCCCCGTTGGAGATGGCATTTAATGCTGATCTGATCTGTCTTCAGTAGATCAAGGTTTTTACTTTGTTTTCGGTAATATTGATATCTTGTAGAAACAAAAAGTTAAGATACCAAGTTAAAATGGTTACTTTAGATATTCTAAACATAATTGGTCTTATTTCACGGTCCGAACCATTCGACGACACAATTTAATTGATTCTATGTTGTTCTGTTTGTTCTACTTCAGTTTACTTAATTAATCCGCATTGGATCTCATTTGGTATGCTAATTAACTTGTTCACCCAAAAAGAGTCTTCGAATTTACCAGTTCATATACCGATAACAATAATAAAACCAAAATACGTCCCGTGCGGACGCCTATACGGTGCGTATACGCTACGCGGCTACTTAACATACCGAAACATCATGTGCGGCATGTTATGCCGTTTGTTAAAGTTCGGGTGTATATTTGGTCGCATACTCCGCTTACTCCGCATATTGTCACTGTATATGTGCTTCTGTTTTTTATGTAACTGTATGCATGTTTACTTATTAAAGTTATGAAGTTTATCATATACACTAAAACTACGTAGTGTAACCCATGTTCTAAAAATCGGCCGCCTAGCCACCTAGGCGGCCCCCTGGGCGCTACGCGTCACTCTTCCGCTCCGATTTATGCCAAATCGGTTTAAAAATCGAATATCTGATTTTCTCCGCCTAGATCGCCTAAATGACCGCCTAGCCGCCTAATCTATTTTTTTTTTTATTTTTATTTTTACTTTTAATAATATTTTTATTTATTTATTTGATTTAAAATTTTATAAATATCATTTATATTCATAATTTTGATGAAAATTACACTATATTAAGTTTATATATTCTATTTTTGTGTTTTATACAATCTTAAACATGAAAATGTATTAATGTTATACACAATTAAAGATTAACATGTTTTATAACCTAGTAAACAATCTAAAAATTCTGCCCCGCATAATTTCCGATTAATCTCCGATTTTCTCTTTAGGCGCTAGCCCCAAACCGACCGCCCGACTAGCGCGTTCCCGAACAGGGAGTGTAACTAAAGTTTTAAAATAAGACAGAGAACCCTAACTCATAATTCACGTTCAGTTCATAGTTTTCTCTGGTTCTCTAGCTGCAAGAAAAAAAAAAACCTAAAGTCTTTTGCTCTCACTTTGATTTGCTTTATTTCTTTTAATTTTTAAAATTAGACATTGTTTTATTTTATTATATTTATATTATAATTTTCACATTATAACTATATTGATTCTATAAAAAAACTATTTTGATTCTAAAATTATAAAATATTATTAATTTTGTGTTTGCATTTCTAGCATATATACTATTCAAAACTATTATATTATTTTAGTATACATAATATTTGATTATGTTACTAGTTATAACTTATAAGTATATTTATATAGATAAATATTAATTTTATATAACTAAATATAATATTATACATTAAAGTATATATCCGCATATGTCCGTTTAGACGTCCGCGTATACAGCTAGGTGCTAGGCACTACGCCACCGCAGTGAAAACACATAGCGTATTTTAGAACGCTCAATTAAACTAACTGAACATACTCTGGTCTCCTCCTACCGATATTACAAAACTAGGACCCGTGGTAACCAAAACAAATATCTTAAGCATTTGTAACTTAAAGAAGATGTAAATTTGCCTTGATCATTGTGTATCAACCAATAAATGATAACCATTGTTTTTTCTTGTTAACTAAGAGGAATTTGAGTCTTACCTAGTGCCGGTACTATGTTTTACAAGGTTAGAAGCGAAAACAAAAAAAATTCAAAAATTCCTTAAATAAAAAAAAAATGCACTAGAAGAGTTTTGAACAAAGGTTGTCCTTGCCAAGACCATTTTCTTGAAAATATACCACTAGATTAAGGCAATAGGTGGAAGTCCCTTTGGTCCAGTGGTTTAACCAAATGTTCATTAATGCTTTTACACCAAAAGATCTGGGTTTCAATTTCCGGAGAAGGTGGAATTATGCGAATTAAAGGAGAAAAAACTTACAAGAGATCTACAACATGACATAAGGAGTACCATTAAGCATGGATCTCATAGATCAGCTCAGGTGATGCAGTCAGACGTAAATCCTCATACGCCAAGTAGAATTGTCGGCTATATAATCGTCTGTAATATTTCTCATAGTTGTAATAGTGTAATTATCCAACGTTAAAAAAAAAATTAAGGCAATATTATTGAAGTTTGTGACCAAAATTTAATAATAATTAAGTCTGTCGGAAGCCCATGCATCTGTAGCTTGGTCCACGGGCCTGCTCTAGTCTTGACATTAATCTTTTCCTTGGCCTATTTTGCTGATAGAAGTGAGTATTTTTTCCACCGGATATTAAACTAGAAGCACAATAACACCAACACATACGCTTGAACTAAATGATTCACCACGTCAGATGATAATGATTATCTTTGTTGTAGTTGTTTGCATTAACAAATAAACAAGTTTACATGCAGATATATTCTTTTGTATAACCAAAGAAACATTCTTTTTTTGTAACACACCAAAGAAACATTCTATCATCATGTAAATTTGAGACTTGCTGAACGAGTCTTACATGCTGAATCTGAAACTCATATATCTACGTTACAGAAAATGATTATATAATGTTGACTGTCATATATACATAATGCGAAAAGTTTGTTTCACATTTGAAAAAAACTTAACCTCATACACAAAATCAAAGTAACAGAAGTTCTTGATAAAGAAAAAAAAAAGAATGCACATCGTTGACTATCTATTTATAGTATTTATTATGTCATGTTTTTGTTACCTAGTTGACAGTAGACCCATAAATACTATTTTTGAACATTTTATTTTTTTATGAATCTTTTAGTTTTAGTTATTTTTTTTAAAAACTATTTCTTTGTGAACATCAGAAAAATAAAAACAGTAGAGCCAGGGGCTAATATCTTCGTGTGTTTTCCTTATGACTCTAAGCGATTCTCGTGTTGAACCACTTACACATTGCTTGTCAAAGCTGTTGTTTCCCATGATCCGGATGGAAGTGAGCCGATTTCATATTTTCATTTTTGATTCTAATTATATATTTTTGACTAGTCGTGTTGCTGATGTCTTGCGTTCTCCATGCATTCTCATGTTTCGCTCTCGCCATAGATGGTTTGTAGAAGTGTGGAATACTGGAATACATATCTTATTAGACAGATAGTGTTCTGGTCTTTATAAGATGTGATGAACAAAAAAAAATAGGGGTGATGAACATAGTGATTTGAATCATTTGATCCCAATTGGATGTGGCTTCTTGCTTCTAGACTTCAAACTTAATACTTAGAGCAATTTAGGCATTTTTCCGTTTTTACTACCGAGCTGCGATTCGACTAGGTTAGAACTTAGGTGGCTAGACTAGCGAACATACCGACAGCTCTCGTGGCCTAGGATCTTACCTGTTGTTCACGTTCAAACGCGAATTCGGAAATAAGACTTCTTTGTTCTCTTTTCGCTCTTTTACGATTTATTACTTTCGAATCTTTCATATTGATTGTGTTGTGCGTGACCCAGCAGATAACCGGGACCTTCAGGGAAGGCTAGGTTAACTTGGCTTTCCTCCGATTAACAAAACTCGACGGTGTGAATTTCGGTTCCCACATTGCAGTTTCTGGCATATATGCTTACACAGCAGAGAAATTTTATGTTTTCCGATGGAAAAGACAATTTGGGTTGAATCTGATTGAGATGTCTATGAATCAAATGCTGAGCATAGTTTCAGTTTAAGATGGATTGATTTTCTTGTTGGTGAATATATATATATATGGTTTTTGGTTGGTTAAGTTGATTTTAATTTGTTTGTTTAAGAGTAAACCGATTAAACCTTGTAAACCGATTTAAAACCATCATCTATGGGTAATTAAATTTCGAACTATTGGTTCATGGAGAAATAAGTTTACAACTTTCAAATCATGGAGATCTAGGACATGGTCATAGTTTGGTGGAGATTTGGTGCTATATGATAGTTATCGTGGGGAAATAGATTGTCGACCCACGTATAATAAAAAGAAGAATAAATTGAAGAAAATGAAAAAAAAAAAAAATATATATATTAAATAAATTTGGGAGAAAAAAAGAATAGAGAGAAGAAGAAAAGAGAGGCGTGAGTTTTTAGTTTTGTGATAGACAGGAAGTGAAGCTTACCGGAGTTCTTTAACAAGAGAAGAGAATGAGAAGATGAAAAAAAGAACAAGAAAACGAGAAAAAAGACGAGAGAAATAAAATTAAAGAAGATGAAGAATGAAAGAAGAGAAGGCTTTAGATCGGTCTAGATAAGGAAGAAATTAAGTATAGTGGTAGAATCTATAAATAAGTGGATTCATTAAAAGTTAATTAGATTTTTAATCAGATTTTGATTTAAAAATAAATGTAAAGAAAATGGTTTTAAGAAACCCTAGCCGTCGTGCAGTGCGAAAATGAACCCTCCAACTAGCCACCGGCAAGCAGAGAAGAGACAAACCATCGAGCCACCACAAAAGTCGGAAGAGACCACATCACTTCCGAAAGAACATGATACAAGAGAACACCAAGACGACCATCACCACCATCCGGATCTAGCGAAAGAGAATACATTGATAAATTCATCGAAGGGGAAAATGACTGAAAGCTTGAGTACCTCAAAGCAGAGAGCTTACTCGTGAGTCCTAACAATTCAAGTACCTCTAAAGCGAACAAACTGCAACACACCGAATCACCGCTACTCCCCTTCACCACTTGTGACGACAATAGATTTGGAGAAGGTGACCGACAAAAGAAAGAGAAAAAAACGCTCTTGAGGAAGCAAACTGGATCTTTTCCTCAATGGATCTGAACTTGCACCGAGACGCCTCAACCACCACCACCAGTAACAAAGCAAAAACCATCAGGTAGGTATGGACATAAAATCTGTAATCCAAAATCTAAACCAAACCCGTTCCATACCCGGTCCAAAATGTAAAATACTCAATGGATTTTGTAGGATGTTACAAAATATATTCGAACCCGAAGTGTTATTAACCTAACCCGAACGAATAATCTGAAAAAATCGACAAACCGAGAAACCTAAAATAATATCCGAAGAAGCCGATCCGATTGTCCAAATTAGCATGCAATAGAAATATTTGAAACATAAATATGTACTTCAAATATTCAATTTCATATTTATTTGGATTTGATATCCAAAGATAGGTATTTAAAATTTAAATAAGTACCTTAAATACTCAATTTTATATAAATAAATATATATTTATTATATTTTCTTTTATATTTTAGATTTAACTTCGGGGTATGTGAATTGATCCAATATAACTCAAAATCGAACGGTATATTGTTACTTAGATGACTCATTAAGGGTATGAATGTTAATGGCGTTCTGTAGCGGGAAGGAGTGGTTGACAATAAAATGTCACCATTCACACTTTTTGCGCTCTTGGACTTAGAGAAAATTAAAATAAAAAATAAATCAAAAGTTTTACTTTTTAATCATGGTAGCTAGAACGCAATGTGCGGTCAAAATACTTGTTTAAGGTGTGGTTTGCTTAACTTCTTTTTTTTTTTTTTAAGTATTTTCTTATACTTTGCAATTTCACCAATTTAATTTTTATACTAAAATAAATAAAATATAATTACAAATGTATATTTTAACAGGTGTATTTATTTTATGACTTTTAATAATTCATATTGATAAATGTGGGATCCCAAAAGAATAATCACACGAAGATTTGCATCCGCGTACGCGTTATTCTATCGTTAAAGGTGCAATTAGGTGATCAGTATGAGTCGAACCTAGCTAGTAGTAGCCAGTTGAAACCCCTTTAGCACTTAAACCAACACGTTTTTATTTATTTTAGTATTTTTGATAAAAATTAACAATTATTATTATTTATAAAATTGCATAATAAAGATTCAATAGTAAAATTTTAATACTGGTTTTAACATTTCTATGTTTAAATAACAAACTTAAATTATTTAAAGACAACTAGCTCAATTATACTTTAAAAAAAGATGTTGACTATTAAATCTCAGTAATAACATATCAAAATTCATATTTCAGATATATTAAATATTTTTTTTAAATAATATATATATATATATATTAAAAATTATATTATTATTACTGATTTTTTAGTTTATAACATATAAATATATTATGTATCCCGCAGTTATACTATTCATTACACATGTCACCATTCACATTTAGTTTTAAACCGTTTTTTTAGACGAACCGCACTTGTCCCGCAGTATGCGTTTTTCAAACACAAACCGCACATAAACCGCACTGCACTAACTAACCAATCCGATTGTTCTGCCCCGCTCAACCCGCTGTTACCTTTCAGAGCCTAAGGCTCCGAATGGTAATAGCGGATTGAGCGGTGCGGGACAAGCGGATTGGATAGTGCGGTACGGTTTAACTGCGGTTTTGTAAACTGCGGATTATTAGCGGTTAAACAAAAAAAAAGCGGTACAAAATAAAATGTGAATGGTAACAAAAAGCAAGTGCGGTACATAACCAAAAGTAGAATGGTAAAAGTAGAATAAGCGGTGCGGATAAAACTTAAATTTAAATATATTTTAGCTTCTCTTTTGGCTTCAATCCCAACAACTGACGAGAGTCAAAAAATCAAGACGACATCTACTAATTCCACTGCCACTCCAGATCCTCGTTGTCCTTCTAAGTGTCGCTGGTCAATGGAGTCTCCACCGCCGGTAACATCGATTGGCACAGTCTCGATTGAAGAAAAAATATCCGGTCCAGAGATGTCGTCTAAGCCTACGGTAGTGAGCAATGGTATTGAAGATATGAGGCATCAAATAGATGTCAACGACTTGGAGTCGACTCTCAAGGATTCAAGTGAAACTGAATACATAATGGGAGTAAGCGACTCTGGTGTTGAACCAGAACTAGAGGTGGCCGGAGGTTCGGAATCATCTCCATCTACTGGCCTCCCTCCAATAACTACTATTTCTCCAGAGATATCAATTGATTCTTCAATACCTAAATTTGTTCCTTCAATTGGAGCCTGGGCCAAACCACTTACTTTTATACCACCTGCAACTCCTCCAACGCCTGCAACGCCAAGTGGTTTTGACCTGCAGTATCTTAACAATCTCCTTGACTCTTTCTGGCCAACATTGCCTGATGGACTTGGGTCAAACCAGAAGAAAAAAGACCATCCTAGTCTTACCAGAGAATTTCCTCGTATGCCGGTTCAAAAAATTCCGGTCCTTGAACTTAAAGAGGATGGAACATTAAGGTTTCCATGGGCAGCCATAATGGACCCTGCTACCAGAAACCTCTACCGAGCGGCCAAGCCAAATTTTGATGGAACGCCTCAGGTAACCATTCATTCTCAAGTGCTTCGGTTAGGACCAGAGAATAAAAAGGAATATATCATTGGCCACTTTCATTGTTGCTCTCTTCCTCCTGGGGGGTTTAATCCATGCTGTGGTGAATAGGTTGTGGGGTAGAACATGTATAATAGGTTGCCGCAAGCTGAGTGATTCCTCTTACATGTTTCATATACCTCATGATTCAACTCGACAATGGGTAATTCAAAGAGGTGTTTGGCATGTTGAAGACTATTTGTTATTTGTCTCCCCTTGGAAACCAGTTAACTCATTTAATGTCCCTGAAGTATCAACAATCCCAGTGTGGGTAAATCTTTAAAATGTTCCAGATAGTTGCTACTCAAGATTGGGTCTCAGCCACGTGGCATCCGGACTTGGTGAGCCTATGCAAACACATAAACCTCGACTTGATCCGATTTGTTTGGGAGAAGCAAAGTTGTTGGTTGAAGTAGAACTTGATAAACCTTTTCCAAAGCAAATTGCCTTAGATGACAAACAAGGTAATATTTTCTTGTGGATGTTGAGTATACATGGATTCCAAGTGTTTGTGGTAGGTGTGGACATTTGGGACATAAGGAAAAAAGATGTCTTCTTCCAGCTGTCCAATTGAATGTGGAAACAAGTCCCACACTTGAAGATTTACCCGCCGAAGAGCCTCAGGTTGAAATGGAAAAAGTACTAGTGCAGCCTACTGTTGCATCAAATATCTTGGTGTTACCAGCTGAAAATGCGGAGTCAAATTTGGTCTCAGCTGAAGAAGCACGAGAAGAACTTACTGAGCAGACTTTGGAACCTACTAAAGAAAGTGGTATTGAACTCAGAGATGAGCTGAAGGTATTTTCCACTCCAGTAAACAATCTCACTTGCTCTAAGGTACATTTAGCCACTAGCTCCAACTCTTTTTTGACTTCATCACCATTAGCAGACACACAATCTGCTCCAACTGAAGCTAATATTATGGAAGAAATTCCATCCCCTGTTATTGTCTTCGAGGCCAACTCGGTTTCACCGGACAATTCATTGGTCCCTCTATACTCTCCTGCACATGGCAGTCCTTCTGTTACTCAAATTGCTTGTAATGAGCAAGATGATGAGAGAGGATATATGAGTGATGCTACGGCAAACCTCAACATGTCACGAGGTGGAAGGCCAATAAAACCAGTCCAAAAGTTTCAAGATATGGAATGAAAAACGGTAAGAGGAAGGGGTAAAAGGGGTCGTCGAGCCCGCGGAAACTACCCTCCATCCTCCTAGTAGTTTCATCTCTCTCTTGTTTCATTAAGCTTATGAATCATAAGTCTTCTCCTATGTAAGCTAATGCTTGGTTGAATATGAGGTATGTCTCATCATACTTTTTCAAACTTTATGGTTGTTTTAACCATACATTGTATGTTTTTAGTATTTTTAATTGAAAGCCTTTTTAAAAAAAAAAAGCAGAATGTCATACATATATAAATGTATAAGCGTTAATATAACTGTGATTATATTAAAACAAAAAAATCTAATCGTCAGAATATTTGCATCCAATTTGTACTTATCTAAAGAAGATTCTGAATTGTTAGACAACCGAAATATCAAAAAGCTTGTTATTAGTTTGATTAGAATATTTGTACTAATTTTAAATATTTTGATTGAAAATCAAACGTAGAATTAGGCTATGCAATATTCTTTTTCTCAGTTGTGGATATGCACAAAACCTAATAATTATGAAAATATGAAAAGATATAGATCAAATAGATATAAACTTCAATCTCAAATCATACTTAGGTTGATAAGAAAAGTTAACGGTATATCAGGCCAAACTAATTAATTTTATGTCAAATGTTTTTGCTGACACCTGAACCAAATAAAATGAAATTAACCACGGTTATTAAGAGTTAAAAAATCCAAAATATATAATTGCACAATTGTCATAAGAGTTCTTCTTGATCGTTACATTTTTGTGACATGTTTTTAACGCTAAAAAACGTCAACTCGTTATCGTTGAATAATTGTCACAAATTTACAACATATGTTCATATGTTATAAAAATATTGCAATTTAGCAACATAATTTGCAACAAAAAGATTTTGTTATCATTTTGAAATAAAATTGTGACTAAATTCTGATGTATGGTCATTATTTCAAAATATTTGCAAAAATTGTTGCAAATTTTTAACAAAAAATAAAAGTTGCAAAATTGTGTTGCAATATCCAACTTTTCTTGTAGTGATTATTTATTATATATATATAGAAAATATATAATAGTATTTTACCATTTGATGAAGAAGATATTTTGAAAATATATTTTTAGTGTTAGTAAAGATGAATACTGGTACCATAAAATTGATTACCATGAAATTTACCATTGTTCTACGTAATCTACTTATTTTTATTTGTTCTATATTTATCATATTTGATCTATATTAGTATCTATTATTTTGGTTGTGTGTAAATTCTCTTAAGTGAATAACAAGAAAAAATAATCTGATAGATATAAACATAGATACATCTAGGTCAAGATGATGAACTATCACTGTCAGATTTCATAAATTTTCCTGGAAAGTGAAATAGCAGAAAGAAAAAAAATGCTAAAATGAAAAAATGGACCAGTGACAAGTCACTTCCAAATTCTCAATGAAGAATTTTATCCATTTAATTTCAGTTTTTATTAATATTTTATTACCTTTTAATTGATATTTGCTAGAACAAGAAAAAGCTTACAGTTTTCTAAAATAGCATATTTCTTAGGAGTGGACAAATTACTTGAGAGGTTTAATTTGATACTACATTTTAATTTTGATATTGAGGCATCAAATAGTTTTTGAGTCAAGAAGATCATATATGTTACGGGGATTGAAATATACAGATACAGATACGAGGAAATTAATATCAAAACTTGGGTTTGAATATTATTAGTATATACTATAGACTATTAAATATTATTATTATAGATTTTAAATTTATTTCATTGTATGTAACGTTTTAGATTTTCTTCCATATATTGGATAATTTTTCTAATTTTATCCTTATTTTAAGCTCATTAATTTTTTTTCAAAAAAAAATCAAACAAAAAAAAGTATTAATTAAATGTATAATATAAAATGGCTTACAAAAAAAAAGAATATCATATAAAATTTATTAATTTTCTTAATAAGTATGAAAAACATATATAATAAGAAGGAATATGTGATAACTCAAATCATTTTTAAAATTTACTAGAAAATAGCTTACAGTAAATTTGGAATTATGCCTGGGTGTATGCATTTTGTAGTTTTTATCATATTTGTAATTACCGGTATATTTTAGCAAATTTTTATACATTAAGCTTTCTAAACAATCGAAAGCTCAAAGCAACAATTTTTGTTAGTACAAAATTTTACTAGGAGATGTGTTAAAAAGGTGCGTTCAAGTCATTTCTAAGGGAATTTAAGAAACTGAAGTATAAAAAGTGTTATTTACAAAAAAAAGGTATAAAAAGTGTTACATTGTTAGCTCAGCTGTGTAAACAAAAAAAAAGGGTAAAAAAAAGTGTTATTTACAAAAAAAAAGTATAAAAAGTATTACATTTTTAGACGACAGAGATATGTAATAAACATATATATTTACCATTTTTTTTTGAGTTTATTGGCTAAATATACATAAAAGTGCACTAAATTAGGGAACTACCCGAAACCATAAAAAAAACTCACGTCCACTGTACACAATTGCATCCTCATTCCCGTTTTGCTCCTAGACCAAAGACACGTAAGATGAAAAGGTGATAGGAGTTTGATTTGGCGTGATCTTATGAAGTACAATCCTAGGTTACTATTTAGAAGTAGGTCGGCAGCTATTATCTTTTCTTTCCACTTGTTTTATTAGGTAACTGTGCAAGGTACACTAAAAATATGAAAGAAATTCGAAGTCTATGTGCAGACGATCAAGTATGGCATTGACCATACATATGTGGCATGTGTGATCTTACCACATATTAGTTTATATTGAATGTTAATGTTTGAACTTATCCGGTAACTGTAAACTTATGTGTTATTTTAATAGTTGACCTACAACCAAAGTCAGCATCTATACTTGATTAGATCAAGCTGAAGATTACAAGACACATGCACCAGAGGTATACACACTTGGATCTCTAAACATAGCACCTCCAAATATAAAGTGTTATCCTTGTAGGCCAAAGAAGATAAGAATTTTGTCAAATTGTGAATTCAAAGTAGATCTTAGCTAACTTCAGCATATACCAAACATGCATTAAAGTTAGTTGTTATTAATAGTATTAATTGTTATTGAAAGTTCTTAACACTGATTTACTTGTTCATGCACCAAGGTGTCATAGGGCACAAAGCAAGGACTTGTAGGAAGTGTGGTGGAACGGATCATATTAGGTGAAACCATTACATACACAACACAAATTAACTGTTCATTCAAACTTTAGTGGTTACCTACCTATTATTGATGAAACTAAAAAATGGCGAGAAGTGTTAGCATAGGTGATTGTATACAGAATAGTTAGAGTAGTAAATATAAATGTTAGTTGTTAAGCATTCATATTACATGTTAACATCTCCGGATAATAATAACTTCTACTATAGAACTTAAGAAACTGGTGAGATATCATTACAAAATTGGATAACTTAAGCATGTAAGGATCACTGCAAAATCATATATATATATATATATATATATATATATATATATATATATATTATTTTAAATTAGAGACTACTGAAAAGGTTAACGTCTAGGTTATAATGATAACATTAATAAAGCACGCTAAAATTTGAAAACCGGCTGGCTCTCTCTTTCATTCTTCTCTTTGGCCTCTTTTTCTTTTTGCTTCTTCTCTGCTCTCATACGGGCCAGAACAGCTGCACTGAGGCCTCCAACAAACATTATTTTTTGAATATGTGACCTTCATGTATGCCGAACAAAGTTGACAATAGTCTCGTCTTCAATTTTGTCATCCCAAATCAGGTCGTCCGGGGAGTGTGTTGTATCCTCAATCATGGATATTACCTCAGTCTGCGAACACAAACAATCAAATCAACTCACACTTTTTAAAGTAGTGGTCACAAGCATGATAGTGTAGCAGAATTCATTACATTTGGTGACTACTACACAAAATAATTATTAGCCGTAATTACTTATCGTATCAGTTACCATTCATAATAGCTTTCATTTGTTAGCCTTTAACACAGCAACATGGAGCAAATTAAATAACTAGCGACAATAACAGTTAATTATCTCTGTTACAGCTATTTTCTGTTATGTTAACTAAATATAATACTTAACAGTGGCGTTCATTCAGTAACTTCACCTAACACAATATTTAGTGGTAACTATATACGATAAGTGCTACATCATTTAGTAACTATGACATTCTAAGGGTATCGGCTAATCTAACATAAAGACCAACATCAGAAGTAGTTAACCAATTTGAACATTGATGCTGGTAAGATCTTTATTTACATTTACAAAAAAAATATTAGTCGTTATTATACAGTTACTACCCTTAACTTATTCATCCAGAGCTTTAACTTGTGTTGGGTTTATGCAATATCGAGCTACTGCTAGAGGTGGGGTTGGTTTAGAAACATCTAGCTCGTCTTCTTCGTCAACTTGAAGTAATTGTTGCCTATTTATGTACCCCCGGCGTCATTATTGACTAATAGTGAAATCCAGTGTATGGCGTGTAGTATAGAGTCTTAGGTTTTAGTCTCTGACAGAAAATCTAAAAGTACAAGATATAGGGGATGAAGTTGTGTAGGGGTGTTTTGGTATTAAAAAAAATTAACAGTGTCAGGGGCATTCTCCTAATTTCCAATTTCTAGGTGTCAGGAATCACATAATGATCCATCACTATACAAAGGCAATAACCCGACCCTTCACTAATCTGAAACTCTGCTGTTTCTGGAACAAGATTCTCTGTTTTGAATCATTTTCAACATTTTAAATTAATTTTCAAAAATAAAGATCATATAATCATGTATCCGGTGTTAAAAAACAAATTTTCAAAAGAAACTTAAGATGTGATTGTATAGCATTTCTAGGGAAAAACATAATGGTGAAAAGTTAATTATTCATGTTTACTCTTAAAAGTTATCAATCAGGTGGAATTTAATTTTCTTTCATTTACTTATTACTGTTTCAAGACATTTGTTCTTTAGTTCAGCTCCATTGCTACCGTGTTCTTTGGAAAGGTGGTGAGCAATTATTGGATCATCAGTCTCAGCTCTAGTTCCATTGTCTCTCTCTCTATATTACTTGTCTAGTGTCACAAATCTATTGTTTGTCTTGGTTAGTATCATGTCTCCCTCTTTTACGCTATTGTCTCCACGGATTTCTTCATGTTCCACCGGCTTATGTATTCTACTTTCTTTCCGGAGATTTTTTCATGTTTTCCGCTGGCTTACATATTCTACCTTATATTTTTTTAATAAATGAAATGAATTTTCGAGTTAAGAAACCGGAAGTTACTCTAAATATAATGAGAGTAACAATATTTTTTGTTTTTCTTTTCTTTTCAATTACTTTTTTATTCTCTTTCTTCTTTCCATTCATTTTGTGTTATTCCAGTTTTAACCATTTTTATTTTTTCTGTGTTACGCTACAACCATCCAGTTTACTCTAGGAGTGTGATTAGGAAACTACAGCGCAACCGGGAGTAAATAAAATGGATGAACTTAGAGTAAAAAAAATTAATAAATAGAGTAAACCGGTGAAATGAAAAATATATAAAGAAAGTGGAACAGAAAATGGGGAAGAGAGTGCACGTAATCTTTTACTTCCGTTAAAACAAGTGGTAAATATTTTAACCTAAATATATCTGCTGCATTTCGCCTAATCGGTAAAATAAAGTAGAATACATAAGTAAATTTACTTCAAAATATTTACTCCAAAAGTGTCAATCAATCAAACTCTAAATTCTTGCGCTCTAATTTTCTTTTGTTTTTTTTTTGTTTTTTTTTTTAAATTACTTATATTAAAATCGTCCTGTAAACCGGGCAATCAGTTCAGGTTACAAGTTCGATCAGAACAAAAACTCCTAAATCAATGTACAACCAAGCTTCGCCCGCCCACTAAACTCGATACATTCCGCTAAATTGATTTTAAAATCCTTAGGAATCTAACGCTGTTCTCCCCTTCGACGTTGACCACAGGAACGTGAGGTTCACCTCGTTGCTTTAGATGCCGGGAATTTCCGTGACGTCTCCGGGATAGCTAGCTCTCAATGAACTTTTCCAGATCTTATAACCGTCACCGTCATTACGCACAGACACAGATGAAGAAGAGAGATAGAACACATACCATTGAAAATTGCTCCAAGTCCCTCTATACAATCTTCAAAAGCGCCTCGACCGGCCAATGGCTTAGAGACACGATGACCTCCAAACCAAGATCGGTAAGCAAGAAGACGGGAACAAGTTGACCGCTGCACGAGAACCTGAACTGCTCGAGGACCTGCAAGAAGCATTAGTGCTACCGAACACTACCATGAGCAACCAAGGGGAAGCCACAGTACTGGAATGTGTGCAACACCGGATGGAGCCACCGACGATACCAAGAAGACCCGCAGACCACACGGAGCCTTGAGCATCATCGCCAAATGCCGTCTTAGAAAACCTAAGAACGGTAAGCTTACAATGTCACAGATTGCGACCGGTGACAACGGAGCAATCGAACCAAAAAGCACACGAGCAAAGACCAAAGAAACCAGTCGACAAAGCTTCAAAGATTGATTCTGAATCACGAGCCGGAAAGAGAACAAGCTGAAAAGGAGGGAGGTCACAGCGACGTCTCGGAGTGACCATAGACGACCGACACCAACACCACACCTCTAGAACTACCACGAGCCACCATCTTAAGAAGAGGTACACACCACCGCCTTCGGTTAAGCTCGCAACCGAGCTAGAGAGAGCTCTGATACCCCAATGGCGAAGACAAAACAGAGCTCACCCTTACCAAGACACCGAGGAAAGGGCAATCGAACAGCAGCCTTCGCCGCAACAATACAGACCGAAAGACCTTAGATCTAGGAAACCGGAGATCAGATCTGAACAGAGGCCCGACTCACGCCTCCACGCGCAGCCAAACTCTAGAAGCGGCTTAAGGGACCGCCTGATGTTAGGAGTTTTCAAGGCTCATAAGACAAATGTTGTAGTATAAATGATTGTCGAACCAGTTCTGAGGGATATCAAAGCAATGAGAATGCAAGTACTCACTTAATCTAGGCGCAACCGATAATTTAAAAGGTTTCTAAACTAATGATTAATGATAAATGAAATGACTTTCTTTACTAAGGGAAAAGAGAACTCATGGGCATATGGATTAGACCTTAGGTGATCAAGTTTCGAACTAAGGATGGCAAACGATCAATCAAACTATCAACCTTAAGCTTAGACACAATCTTAAACAAACACTATGTCTAGATGAATGTTCATTTGCTAACGTATTTCAAACATCAAATGTCTTTGGTTGAATAATATGAAAGCAATCATTACTAACAAGTCTATTAGCTATCTTAACACCTTTAACAACAAATGTCTTTGGTAAAGTATGTTAAAAGCTTAGAAGAGTTGTCTCAGGCATTTCATCAAACACCTTGTGGGTGGGAAATGCCTAAAGATCAACTTTTGAGTGGCCAACTCAGAAGATGCATTATGAATACTCTACTAGCAAGGAACAAGAATGGTCTACACTAAAACATCCTAGAACTAACCTAATCACCCTTAATCTCCCTAACCCATGAATTCAAAAGGTGATTACTCACTAATCTCCATGATTCCTCTTAAACCCATGGTGGATTTCAGATTAATCATGTAGAGAAATAGATAATAAATCAACAAGAACACAAGATGAGAGCAATGAAATCTGAATCAAAAGAAGTTTTTCTAGTTTTTCTCCAGAAAAAGAGATTGTTTTCTGGTGGCTTACAAAAGTATTTAAAACATAGGTTTTCACAAGTAAAAACGTGCATAATGAAATGACCAAAAGGCCCTTGAATAGAAATGAATTCGAGCAAACAAAAGGTGCGCAGTGACCTCCAGTAGTCGCTCCAGGAGGTCGCTCCAGGCTTCGGGAGCGACCTGGAGGGGTCGCTGCGAGACGTCGCTCTGGGTCGCTGCGAGACGTCGCTCTGGGTCGCTGCTAGACGTCGCTCTGGGTCGCTCTTCGCGAGCGACCTCGCTGTGTCGCTCCGGTCATGTCGCTCCGTGTGATGGAGACGCGAGCGACCTTGCTGTGTCGCTCCGGTCACGTCGCTCCGGGTGATGGAGGCGCGAGCGACCTCGCTGTGTCGCTCCGGTCAAGTCGCTCTGAGATGTGTGTCACAGCGACTTCATGTAGTCGCTCCGGGAAGTCGCTCCATGCAGTGCTCGTCCAAAGATCACTCTAATCACCTCCCTTGAGCTCCAAATGTACCCAAATGTCTCCAGGAACTCCATGTGGTACTCTAATACCTAATAGAGACATATGTATGCAAAATGCAACCTAGATATGGCTAAATCCTAATCTATATGATGAAAATACACATGAATAAATGGATAAAACAATGTGAATATGCAAGATATCAACTCCCCCAAACTTGTTCTTTTACTTGTCCTCAAGTGAACTTTCTAGAACTCATAGGGAGAGAGGTTTGAAGGTGGGAGCTCATAGCCAAAAGAAACACACAAAGCACTCAAATCAACATCTAAATTCAGCATTAGTACACCCTCTCTTATTATACTCTAGCTTCTCTAGGTCTATCTCAACTATTTTCATCCCTACACTCATCATCATGCATTCACACATGCAAATCAGCCAACACTCAAGTTCATTAAGCATAGCATCATGTGAATTCTTGCAAATGGTCAATTGGTCCAAATCATTTGGTTGAGTAAGGGAAGGCTTTTATTCAAGTGGGTCAAGAGGTTCAAAATCCATGATCTTTTAAAGTGGTTTACTCTCAAAACAAGTAGCCTTGACATTGCACATAATATATCTAAGAAAGGGACCAACTTATGCATACAATGCTCAATCTCCATTGTTCTACCCTTTTCCCAAACATACAGGTTACACAATCACTTCCCAATGTCAAACCCAACTCCCATCTCTCACCAAAAGATCCCAAGAATACTTTGCACATAAAACTCTTTTCTTTGAAATCTATAAAGGATTTTCTCAACTTCTAAACAAATCTTAGCTCTAAACAACTTTGCTAGCCCCCTTTTTCTTTCTTTTTCTCTTTTTTTTTTTCGGGGGCCAGGACTTTTCATAAACTCGAGCTAGACATTTATCTATTAATTCCAATAAGATTATCCATTTAAACACAAAGAGTCTATTCTTTTTCTTTGAACTTTTCATGCTTCCAAACCATAGTCACCACACTCACCCCCACCTATAGCTAGATAATAGATTGCCTAATCTAGCAAGAATGAAGACCAAGCATTGTCGTTCCCGATACTCTCAACATTATGCACATGTAAGGCTTTCCGAAAAAGGCCTCACTCATCAAATAATGAAAGCTTAAAAGGAGGAAGGGATTTTGGGAATGGTATACCACTAGAGTTTGTCAAAAAAGATTGGCATAAAGGATGTGACAACTCAAGTGTGTATATTCATGATTCAGTACACAAGGGACCATGAGCAAGATGCATTAAGTTCGTTCAGTTCAAATAAGGTTGTAGTTGGCTTCAAAGACTGAGTTTCAGCAATCAACAAGTTTCAGGAAGAGTCTTCAAGGCTCGAAGCATACAAGTGTTTTTGAGAGATGCATAAGCTACTCAGGTGCAAAGTAATGTTCTTTACAAGGCATTTCAAATCATTGCTCCCAATGCAAGTAAATGCAACTTATATGCTCTAGACTCTCCTAGAAATGCAAATGATGCAAACTAAATTAATTTTTTTTTCTTTTTTATGCAAATATATATGTATAATGCAATGCATGAGACTCAAAATCATCAAAGCAAACGTGATCAAATACTTGGTACCTCTCCCAAACTTAAATGACACAGTCTCTGTGTTGTCAAGGAGAGAGAGATACCCAAAAGAAAACTAATATGCAAAAACGAAATGGTATATACAAGGGAAAGTAGTGGGTTACCTTCTATGGGGAATGAGTAGAGGGAGATGCTCCCTCCTCGTCGTCCTCAGGTGGTAACTCTTCAAGGTGCTCATCAGCAAGAGTGTCCATCTCTTCAATGTAGAAGGCTTGCCCGAACACAGTTGGTTTCTTCATTTTCTCCTTGATGTCAAAGTGGAGAACATGCCCTTTACCCAAATGGAGATCAATCGTGCCCTCTTTCACCTTAACAATTGCTCTTGCTGTAGCTAAGAATGGCCTTCCAAGAATCAATGGGTCTTGAGCCTCCTCACCCATCTCAAGCACCACAAAATCTGTAGGTATCTCATACCTTCCAATCTTCACAGGTAGGTCCTCTAAGATGCCCACAGGGTATTTCACTGAACGATCAGCTAACACCAGAGAGAGTCTACACTTCTTGTACTGAGTGAATCCAAGCTTCTTTGCAACAGACAAAGGTATCACGCTGACACTAGCTCCCAAATCGCAGAGACATTTCTCAAATACCATAGGTCCAAGAGCACAAGGTAGTGTGAAGCATCCTGGATCCTCTAACTTCTCTGGAACATCAAGCCTCTGGATGATGGCACTGCACTCATGGGTAAGAATCATCATGCTTTCCATTTCCTTCTTCTTTGCAGCTACAACATCTTTCAGGAACTTGTTGTATTGAGGAATCAACATGAAAGCATCGATGATGGGCATTGCAACCTGAGCTTCACTCATTTGCTTCTCAAACAAAGCCTTGTACTTCTCTAGCAGCTGTCTCTTGAATCTACCAGGGAATGGTAGTTTGGGTTCATAGGGAGGAGGAACAAAAGAATTCTCACTTGCTGGAGCAAGAACTTCACCATCTTTCACTATTTTCTTCTCTTCCCCCACCTTTCCTTTACCTTTGGCTTCCACAATCTTCTCCAAGATTTCATCATTGATTTTCTCATCAACAATCACCACTTCATCATCTAAGTTGATGGCCACCTCCTCACCTAGTTTCTCAGCATCCCTGGTGAGGGTTGTAGGAGGTAACTGCTTACCACTCCTAAGGGTGATAGCTTTGGCCTCCTTGGGGTTTTGGTCAGATTTTCCAGGTAGAGATCTTTGCTGACGAGTCTGGTGAGTGTTCATGGAAGCAAACTGGTTCTCTAAATTCTTGACTGTAAAAGCAAGATGTGAGAACTTGTTGTTGAGCTCATTGTAGCTCCCATCAATCTTGGAATGAAGGTTTTTCAACTCATAACCAACATGCTTCTCACTTCTAGTCTGAGACTCCAAGATTTGTTTCAGCAGGGTGTCAGTGCTGCTCTCTTGAGGAGCAGAGGAACCAGATGAGGGGTTTTGCTGAGGTTGATAGCTGCCTTGCTGGTTTTTTCGAGGCGGATAACCACTCTGTTGGTTGTTGGGATAGGATTTCTGTTGGTAGTTGTTGTACTGAAAGTTGGGCTCTTTTTTGTACCAGCTACCATTGTTGTTGATGAAACATAGCTCTTCCTGATCTTCCAAACCCTCAACCTCATGGACAACAGGTGGTGTCTCTTGGCCTGGGTTACCAACAAAGTGCAGCTGCTCTTGTGTGGCTTTATCAGCAAGGAGGATGTCTATCTTATCCTGTAGAGCTTTCAACTCCTTCCTCGCCTGCTTATCATCTGTTCGACTGCCTCTGTCGTGGTCTCCACTGTAGACTGCATCACTCTTTACCATGTTGTCAACCAGCTCCTCTGCATCTTCCTCAGTTCTCCCCAAGAAGAATTCATTGCTAGCTGTATCCAGTCTGGCCCTGTACTTAGGAAAAGCACCACGGTAGAATGTGCTCAGCAAGCTCTCCTTAGAGAAACCATGGTGTGGGCATTGAGCTTGGTAGCCCTTGAATCTCTCCCAGACTTCACTGAAACCTTCCAAGTTCTTCTGTTGAAAGCTGGAAATCTCATTTCTCAGCTTAGCAGTTCTTGAAGTAGAGAAGAACTTCTCCAAGAATGCTCTCTTGCAATCATCCCAAGTGGTGATAGAGTCGCTGGGTAGAGACTTCTCCCACTGACGTGCCTTATCCCCCAAAGAGAAAGTGAATAACTTGAGCTTTAAGGCATCTTCGGACACACCATTGGTTTTTGACAACCCACAGTAGCTGTCGAACTTGTCCAAGTGATCAAATGGGTCCTCTAGAGCCAAGCCATGATACTTGTTGTTCTCGATCACGTTGAGGAGTCCTGACTTGACCTCAAAGTTGTTGGCTGCCACAGCCGGTGCTCGGATTCCCAGTCTATGACCATGAATGTTGGACCGGTCATAAGTACCAATGGGTCGAGCTGCCCGCGGTTGGTGTTCTGCCCCTTGCGGTTGATCTTCCATATCAATATCGAATCTCTGCAAGTGGGCTTGTTGTTCTTCTTATCTTCTAGCTCTAGCACACTCCCTCTCAAAAGCTCTGATGTCTGCTACTATTGGAACTAGGTTTGATGGACCCCTGCTCCTCAAGTTCATACACCTGAAAGTGAAAGGTAGGTGAAGAAGAAGAATCAATAACAAAACAAAATTAAAATGACTTAGTCTCAAGCAAGTGACTAAATCTCAATGTTTAAATCTACTCAGAATTTGGCAACGGCGCCAATTTGATGTTAGGAGTTTTCAAGGCTCCTAAGACAAATGTTGTAGTATAAATGATTGTCGAACTAGTTCTGAGGGATATTAAAGCAATGAGAATGCAAGTACTCACTTAATCTAAGTGCAACCGATAATTTAAGAGGTTTCTAAACTAATGATTAATGATAAATGAAATGACTTTCTTTACTAAGGGAAAAAAAAAACTCATGGGCATAGGGATTAGACCTTGGGTGATCAAGTTTCGAACTAAGGATGACAAACGATCAATCAAACTATCAACCTTAAGCTTAGACACAATCTTAAACAAACTCTATGTCTAGATGAATGTTCATTTGCTAACGTATTTCAAACATCAAATGTCTTTGGTTGAATAATATGAAAGCAATCATTACTAACAAGTCTATTGGCTATCTTAACACCTTTAACAACAAATGTCTTTGGTAAAGTATGTTAAAAGCTTAGGAGAGTTGTCTCAGGCATTTCATCAAACACCTTGTGGGTGGGAAATGCCTAAAGATCAACTTTTGAGTGGCCAACTCAGAAGATGCATTATGAATACTCTACTAGCAAGGAACAAGAATGATCTACACTAAAACATCCTAGAACTAACCTAATCACACTTAATCTCCCTTACCCATGAATTCAAAAGGTGATTACTCAATAATCTCCATGATTCCTCTTAAACCCATGGTGGATTTCAGATTAATCATGTAGAGAAATAGATAAGAAATCAACAAGAACACAAGATGAGAGCAATGAAATATGAATCAAAAGAAGTTTTTCTAGTTTTTCTCCAGAAAAAGAGATTGTTTTCTGGTGGCTTCCAAAAGTATTTAAAACATAGGTTTTCACAAGTAAAAACGTGCATAATGAAATGACCAAAAGGCCCTTGAGTAGAAATGAATTCGAGCAAACAGAAGGTGCGCAGCGACCTCCAGTAGTCGCTCCGGGAGGTCGCTCCAGGCTTCGGGAGCGACCTAGAGGGGTCGCTGCGAGACGTCGCTCTGGGTCGCTCTTCGCGAGCGACCTCGCTGTGTCGCTCCGGTCACGTCGCTCCGGGTGATGGAGACGCGAGCGACCTCGCTGTGTCGCTCCGGTCACGTCGCTCCGGGTAATGGAGGCGCGAGCGACCTCGCTGTGTTGCTCCGGTCAAGTCGCTCTGAGATGTGTGTCACAACGACTTCATGTAGTCGCTCCGGGAAGTCGCTCCAGGTAGTGCTCGTCCAAAGATCACTCTAATCACCTTCCTTGAGCTCCAAATGTACCCAAATGTCTCCAGGAACTCCATGTGGTACTCCAATACCTAATAGAGACATATGTATGCAAAATGCAACCTAGATATGGCTAAATCCTAATCAATATGATGAAAATGCACATGAATAAATGGATAAAACAATGTGAATATGCAAGATATCACCGCCTCCAAAACCTTAAACGCCGACTCCTCCGACAGTGCCGCCAGAACCCATCGCGCCGTAGATCCATGACTAAAGGACTCACACCAGACACATAGCTTCTCTAGAGCGAAGGTGCCTCCAGGAAAGTTTCAAACACAGTGAAACAAGCAAGGCGATAGGGAGGACGAAAGCTGCGGAGGAGCAAAAGGAAAAACGAGGAGAGAGAAGAGGAGAGGAGCCTCCGGCGTCGGGACTAACGTGAGTGCCGGACGAAGGCCGGAGCCCCCGAACGGAATCAAAATCTGATGGCGGCTGCTAGGGTTAGAGAAAACTTTCTCTCTCTCTCTTGTTCGATAAACGTAAAATCCACACAGAGAAACCCATTAAAGACTAATCGCTAACTTTTTTTTTCCAAAGAAAAACTAATCGCTAATCTTCTCCCTCTGTTCTTTGATAGAAGTCAGGCTATCGATAGATTTCTCTTGAGAGGAAGATTCACTAGTAGATCCTGATAACATAGAAGATTCTGAAAACAAAGAGAAACCCATTAAGACTCACGAAAACCTCAAATCAAATCGATGAAAACACAGAGGAAAGCTCTGTTTTGTGCGCACCTCTTGACCCGTGAAACGATTTCTTGCAATGGAGAATAGCACTTGGAATCCCATCTTGTTGAAACTGTAAAGACTCATCGAGTCTTTTCCCCGGAGACATCGCTCCGACAGCCGCAGACGAGGACCGACTTTTCCCAAGCTGTCTCTTCACGCTGCGAATCCCTGATGGGATATTACTCCTCTGTTTTTCTCTAGACGCCGGTGAAGACAAAGGAGATGTAGTTACACTGTTAACGCTCGGTTTCTTCGTTGTTTTGTTGTATAAAGGCTTTATGAGATCAAAGAATCTCTTCGAGGAAGAAGTAGAGGAAACAGAGTCGTTGTAGAACATCGTGTCGGTTTTCACCTGTTGTCTGAAACTTGTTATCTCGTCTTCGATTCTGAACCTTACGTTGAGGCTCCTGTCGTTGTTTTCTTTCTTCTCCGTGGTCGTCGTTGACTTCTTGAATGAGAAAGCACCAAACTTTTGACCGGACTTTAGTGAAGTGATCGGAGATTGAGGTTTTGAAGTGGTTTCGACAAAAGGGAGGACTTTGCTCTTTGAGACAGAGAACGTTGTCTGTTTGTCTTCTCTCTCTTCATGGGTTTTGTTTTTCTTTGAAGAGAAATCGGAGGGAGAGATCTCGAGCTCGAAGAAGGAATCATATTCTTCGTGGAGATCAAGTTCTGGATCTCACGGCGGGGTTTATTTCCGTTGGCGTTTGTTAGCCAAAGTTTCATAAAGCTAAGAGCTTCCATTTAGAGAGAGAACGAGAGACTGGAGGGTGAGAGAGAGTGGTAGCTTGGCTTTGTCAACGTGAATGGGCAAGTGAGGTTTTAAAGGAAGGAGAAAGAGGAGGTGAGCTTTTCGAAATGGGTTTAATCTTTTAATTTTATTTTCTTTTTGGTAAAGGGACAAAGGATAAATGAAAATAGCATTTTTAATCTTTTTATTTTATTTTATTTTTGGTAAAGGAACAAAAAGATCAATGAAAATAGCATTTTTTATTTGGGCTTTCTTGTACTTTTTATTACCGCTCCTTTCTCTCTTTTTTTTTTTTTTTTGAACTACCGCTCCTTTCTCTTCTTCTTTTTTTCATTTTTTACTTTTACTTTATTTTTGTTTTTGATGCACATATGCTAAACTTTTGTTCCATATATTGTCGGATACTCTTATTGCCTTCGTTTATTTATCATAACACACATTTGGTAGTAGCCTTGTATGCTAAAGTGCTTTATTTTGCTGTTGAATTAGTGAATAAAAAATTTACATCTCAAAAATGAAAAATGAATCAAATAGGAAGAGCGTAGAAAAATACTTGGTTAACCACAATAACATGGCTGTTGTCCAAAGAAAAAAAAACAACAATAATATGGACAAAAGTGTATTGATATCTCTTTTGGGAAATTGCCAAAAATACTATTTTCATGATACCATTTTTCAAATTTACACTAACCAATTTTACCACTAAAATTTTAATAGAAAAAATAACTATTATTTCCTTAATTAATTAAACCTACAATTATATCTAAACCAACTATATCTTCTTCCTGGATGTGAGAATCTGGCGAGCTCCGGCAAAGACGACGATCGGATATGCGAGACGTCGGCGATTGATTTTGTGATGAAAGCGAGGACACTGGTATGAGCCAAGTGAGGCATCTGCGCCACGATTGCGATAGAGTGGTTCGAAGAGAAAAATGAATTGGATCTGGCCGGACAGATATTTGATGAAGGTGACGATTTCTCCGACGAAACTGACAAACTCTACAAGCTCAGACGAACAAGACGATCTCTGTGACGAACACGCGTAAGAAACACTAATGAAGGTGATTTGATAATAGATGGTGATTTTCGTCTTTTTTTTTATTTTATCTTGATTTCTCAAAATTGATCAGTTTCTGGGAAAGGATACAAAGTTTTTTTCATGAAGTTTTGAAATCTCAAATTTATAAAACCTTATAAATTTATCGGTGAAGAACATAGTGCTTATATGTTATGGTTTTTGATATATTTTGTTGATCTTTTCTACTTTGAGTATTTTTATGTTGAATATACTTTTTTCCTTCTCTGATCCATATATTCTTATAATCAGGTTATGATTATCGACATATGTTCTGTATGTGGAGAATGGAACCTAATACATGGAAGTCATTCATAATTGATGATACACGAAAATGTCTTCTTGGTATCATTTGTGAAGATATCTGCTACAAAAATTTGATTGAGGTTGTTTTAGAAGAAGTAACATCATATTTTAACAAACTTCAAGAGAATGAATGATTTCTTCATCTATGTGTAACCATTAAGGTAATCATACGGAACTCTTTGCTAACATTTTTGTTTATAAAGGCTTATTAATTAATTTTACCATACTTATTAGCTTCATGTTTTTATGTTGTAGAGAGGAACATATACATTTCCTCTTATTGAATCAAGCAAGGTAGTAACTAGTACTCATGATTTGCTTGCTGAAAGTAGTAATGCCCTTGAGATGTTTATAAGACCTTATAAAATAATTGTGTATATGGAGGATCATTACTGCAAATATTTTTGTAACTGTAACAAGGATACATATCTGTTTGACGCCAAAAGTTTCAACATTAATTGTTCTTAATGGATGATATTATGTGATAGGTAGCCCTCATGAAGCTGAACGCGTCTAGATGGAGATGGAAAATATAGAAGTTAAGCATGGTGTAGTGTCTTATTCTAGCCTGATATCTTGCTATTCAAAAGAAGGTAACTTGTATAAGGTGCTTTAACTTCTCTACCGGATGAAAAAGAAGTGTATAGAGCCAGATAGAAAAGCGTACAATGTGGTGGTTCACACTCTTGCCAAAGATAGGTTTGTCTCTCACTTTGAGGTGATGAATTTGATTAAGGCAATGGAAGAGTAGGAAGGGATGAAACCACACATTTTAGCTTACAGCTCTCTCATCAAACCCCCATGCATGGATAAAAGAACAAAAAAGGCAAAGAACGGAGTTTTCCCAATGATACACACATACCATGCCTTTATGCGGATTCTAAGAACAAGAGAAGATATTGATGGATAAGTTTTATAGGTGAAGCGATATGGATAATGTACCTTATTTGCTTTTTGGATAACAGAGGGATGAAAATGACAAGTCTAAATTAACCTTATTTGCTTTTTGGATAACAGAGGGATAAAAATCCTAAAATTATTTGAACCCAGATTTATAAAGGGTTATAATTTTTCGTAAACTCAATATTCACCATCGAAACTCTTTCCCATAGATCAACATGTTCTAAGCCAACGTTTGTTGATTTTTTTTAATAACAGAAAGAACAAATTGTTTTATAAGCCTTTCTAAATGGTTATAGATTCTTATGAATAATTTAGGGACATTATAGAGGCATGAAGAAATTTATTACATACCCTTTATAAAAGGTTTATAAACTCTTCATAATGATTAATAAGCCATTATAAATGGTTTCTAAACTTTATAAAAACTTTTATGAACTTTATAAATATTTTATAAACCCTTATAAATTATTTACATACCTTAATAAACCTTATAAATTATTTTACAAACCTTATAAATTGGCTTATAAGCGTTTCTAAATGGTATAGACTCTTATAAATGATTTAAAGACCCTCTAACTGATTTCTTTTATAAACATTTATAAACGGTTTATAGACTTTATAAACTTCTTTATAAGCCTTTATAAATAGTTTATATACTCTTACAAATAATTTATAAACATTTATAAATAATTTACAAACTTTATAAACTGTTTTTTTTTATAAACCTTACAAAAGGTTTATAAACTCTTATTAACTCTTATTGATTATTTACATATTTTTGTAAACCCTTATAAATTATGTTACAAACTCTTATAAATTGTTTTATAAGCCTTTCTAAATGGTTATAGATTATTATGAATGATTTAGGGACTTTATCATTGATTCGTAAACCTATATAAACCTTATAAATTTTTTATTAACTTTAATGTTTTCATAAACATTTATAAATAGTTTATTAACTTTAACGTTTTCATAAACATTTATAAATTGTTTATAGACTTTAAAATTTCTTTTATAAGTCTTTATAAATTGTTTATAAAATTATCTAGAACCTAATCAGACAACATTCACCTTTTAGTTGCAACATAGACTAGAATAATACAAATTGTGTAGAGATACTGACTCAGCAAAAAAAAATCAGAGGGCAGGTTGGATTATATCATTTGAAGGAAATTTAATATGTCCACAGAGACGCCAGCAAGCTCCTGTGTGGAATAGAAACTTCTCAAAGATCCATATGTCACGTACAATCACCTGCAGAAGCAACAAATTTGTAACTCACTTGCAGTTCTAAAAAAAAAACTCAATTCTACGAGAAAAACTATGCTCTACCTTTCAATGTCGAAAGACTAGATTATACTTGGGAGTTTAAAAAATGATTACTATTGAAAGAAACGCAGACATGTTGACTCTTGGCATTAGAAACAACATTTCTCAAAACATATAAGTAATAAAGGTAAGTATAATGCCAAACTTACTGTCGCCACCATGAGATTTTCTCATGAAGTGCATAAGGTTCGTAAACAAATCCATGGCTTACCGGCAACACTCTAACAGCACCCTGCACTTATAAATAGTTGATGTGAGACATCAAATCATACGAAATAACTGACATATGAGACAAAAATGCAAGAAAGAGCAACAGAAACTGAGTTACTTAACACACCGTTTTATGCAGCTGAGGTGGAGCCTTCACTTGCGTTGTAGCATACCTTTTATCACTGCTAAAGGGACATACTCTGCAATCTAAGACAAAAGAAAAAACCAAAAAAAATATCAATGATTGGTCAATAACACTTAAGAAAAAAACCAGAGCCAATGATGAATTTGGTGATTACTATTGTAGATGAAAGCAAATGTGTGAGGGCAGGGTTGTGGCTCTCATATAAGCTTGAACATACCCTTCTTTCATGAGTGTCGGAAACTGAACATGTCAATTACATTACTAAATAACTTAGATTTATACAGGGTTATAAATATTCAAAAACTCAATGTTCACTATCGGAAATTTTCTCTTAGATCCGACTATTAATAGATAACTCTTTCTCTTAGATCGAAACAACAAAATCCGACAAGTTGTGATTCTAGCTGAGGATTCAACATTTTGAGGTTTTGAGTCTCGATCTCGTATGCTTCGTGGATTTGGACGGAGACGTCGACGGCGGATCTGGACGGAGACGTCGACGGCGGATCTGGACGGAGACGTCGACGGCGGATCTGGACGGAGACGTCGACGGCGGATCTGGACGGAGACGTCGACGGCGGATCTGGACGGAGACGTCGACGGCGGGTCTGGACGGAGACGTCGACGGCGGATCTGGACGGAGACGTCGACGGCGGATCTGGACGGAGACGTCGACGGCGGGTCTGGACAGAGACGGTGGATCTGGACGACGGCGCGAAAGAGATAGATCGAGAGAGAGAGAGAGAGAGAGAGAGAGAGAGAGAGAGAGAGAGAGAGAGAGAGAGAGAGAGAGAGAGAGAGAGAGAGAGAGAGAGAGAGAGAGAGAGAGAGAGAGAGAGAGAGAGAGAGAGAGAGAGAGAAGAGAGAGAGAGAGAGAGATGAGATAGAGGAGAGAAGAGAGAGAGAGAGAGAGAGAGAGAGAGAGAGAGAGAGAGAGAGGAGAGAAGAGAGAGAGAGAGAGAGAGAGAGAGAGAGAGAGAGAGAGAGAGAGAGAGAGAGATAAAGAGAGAGAGATAGAGAGATCTCTCTCTCTCTAGAGATAGAGAGAGAGAGCTATATAGTGAAGATAAGTTAAGGGCAGTATTGTCTTTTACACATTAATAAATGTGGTATTTTTGAAAATGTCATTTTATTGATGGTAAAGTTGAATAGTGGTATCAAGAAAAGTGTATAAGTAAAATTTTCTCATCTTTTGTCGCCTTTTTCATGCACTCTTAATAACTTCTTTATTTTACAATTTACTTTGAAAATCTCTGAACCTCTTTTTGGTCGGGTTACTTTCGAGTTTTGTTACGAGTCATCAACGTTTTGGTATTATTATGGGGGGTGATTGGTTGTGGCTGTAAATACTTTAGAAAGCTAAAATTTAGTTTAAAGTCATACATGTCAACCAATCATGCTTTCCTTTCTTTTAAAAAGTTACAGCAAAAATATTTCTGAAAAATAAAAAAAGTGCTGTAGAGAGTTTTATTTCTAGAGCAAAAAAATAGTGCTTTATAAACTTACAGCAAAAATAATTACAATAAATAAATCTACAGCTATTATTCTAAAGCCAAAAAATAAAAACCACAGCACTTACCGATCACCCCATGGTCTCCGATATTTTTACATGGAAAGATTTGAGTTTCAATCTACCATAATCTCTTGCTAGGAATTGCTGTTCGTCCATATTATTGTCGGAGTTAAAAGTTCTTTCAATTTAGATTGGGACTTTTGGTTTGTGGATTTTGTTTGTTATATTGTATTCTTGTTTGTATCTTTATTTACTAATTAATGATTATTTTCTATATCCAAATTAAATTGTTTATAGACGAATAGTTAATTAACGACTATTTTTAGAATATTTAAAAATATATAAAAATAAATTATTTAATTTATATTGAGATTATTAGTTTAAAATAATTAAGAGAATATCAAAAAAATCTTAAACATGTGAAATTGATGGTCCATACTTTTTTTATTTAACATGTTTAATCTTTTCTACACCAAATAATTAATATCAAAATTCATTTTCCGACATGGTTATTATAGTAATTTAACTGATAAATCTTTTATTCAAGTTGTAAATAGTCTAACAAGTAAAATAATAATTCATTCTAGATTTGCTAAAGCCCAAACGGATCTTGTGCACCAAGAAATATGCATTCACAATTTTAGGGTTTTGCATTTTGTTCAGAGGAAATAAGTGAGCTGTTCCTTTTTCCTTGAGCCTCCTTCTCCATACAAATCATTCCATTGCTTCAGCTCATCCATTCCAGATCCTTCTGATGCAAAACTCGCAGATACCTGCAAAACACACAACATATCTTAGTTAGGGTTTCTTGTTTCCTTGTCCTTTCTTGTTAAATTGAGACAAGAAGTTAGACCTGGTTTTTAGCTTTTCTCATGTCTTCCATGTTCAAAGGTCTCAAAGTAATATCTCTCTCCTCAGAAGCTTCTTCTACTTCTTTTGGTTCTTCCTTGCCTTTTCCTGCTTCTTCTCTTTTCTTCCTCTCCTGAAACCACAAAAAAATCAGAATGTGCTGAGAATTCGATCGGTATAGAGTGCAGGAGAGGGTCTTTTACTCCTTTTACCTTATCTTTCAATCTCTCTTGCTGAATCAGTTCTCTAACCGGTCTATACGCAGCTGTGATGCACATGTTCTGTTTCACAAATGTTAAACAACCAATCAGTTTCTAAACTCCAAGGATTTGACACAAGATTTTTGAGGTTAAAGAATATATAAACCTTGAGATCACTTCCAGTGTAGCCTTCTGTCTTCTGTCCAATCTCATGAAAATCAAGATCATCTGTTTTCTCTTTAGACAACAAAGTTCTCAAGATCATCTCTCTGCTCTCAATGGAAGGAAGTCCCACCATTATTCTGTAATTTCCAAAACACAATTAGTAATTAAGAATTATTTAGAGCTTTTGCATTTTAACCAAATGTTGCTATAGTAGTACCTGCGCTCAAACCTCCTAATGATAGCTTCGTCAAGATCAAAGGGTCTGTTTGTGGCTGCAAGAACCATAACCCCTTCACCTGGTTCAGTCATTAGACCATCCCAATGCAACATAAACTCATTCTTGATCTTCCTAGTGGATTCAGTCTCTCCAACACTCTTCCTTTGTCCCAACCTACTATCAACTTCGTCCACAAATATAATCGTTGGAGATACTTTAGCTGCTAAAGTAAACAAAGCTCTCACGTTCTTCTCGTCTTCTCCATAATATTTTGAAGTGATTGTAGACATGGATACATTGATGAAACTAGCTCCTGCTTCATTTGCAATCGCCTTTGCAAGCATTGTTTTGCCAGTACCAGGCGGTCCGAATAGTAGGATTCCTCTGCATGGCTTGAGAAGATTGCCTTTGAAGAGATCAGGTCTTCTAAGTGGAAGTATTACAAGTTCTTGAAGCAAATCTTTTGTTTCGTCTAAAGAACCAATATCTGCAAATTTGACACCAATCTCATTTGCTGGTATAACCTCTGATCTTATACGCTCCTCGAACTCATTATCAGGAACAGCTTCAGGTGCTTTTAGAGGCAATGCATTGTCATTCTTGTTTTCTTGGAATATACTCAGTCCATGAGACAAGCTGTTGTGTAAGGTCATGTAATCAGTTTAATCATCTGACAAACCTGTTAAATAAATAAAACTTATTTGGGTACTTACCTTTTGGAAGATATAACAAGCTTCCCGTTTCTGTACTCCGGTTCTTTGGTGTGTATCAAATGATAAGTGATTGCAGAAATCACAACCTCCTCAATGCGGTTGCTCAAACACATTGTATCCGCGAGACATATCGAAGCCAAGTCATCGCATTGGATATCATTAGCTGCAAGAACCTCGGCGATGTGGTTCTTGTTGTCTTGAATCTTAATCATCTTCATGTCTTCTTCTAACCGAGTTTTCCAGGTCATGAGCTGAGATTCATCCTCTGGTGGTCTGATTCCGATGTTGTAAGGAAAGAGAGCGGATGTTCCTTCGGTTACTTCTTGGCAATCATCTTTGGATTCTAATACTCTTGAGCCAAGAATCAAGACAGGACCAGGGAGCTTGTTCAACAGATTCTGGAACAACTTGTAGAATCTTTCTGACTCAAGAAGCTTCTCAACGTCCTTGAAGTATATTATTAGTGGATTTTTGTCTGATACAGAGACCAACACCTGCAGAGAAAGACAACAACTATGAGAAAAACCATTGAAAAAAATTAGAAAAGTTTGTCTTTTTTTTTTTACCTTGTAAAGTGATTGCATGAAAAGTTTCTCGTCGAAGCATAGATTTGTGCTGCCTTTGCTGGAAGCTAGAAGACCTTAAAAAGGGCATATATGAAGCAAAATAGACGTACGAATCTGAAGCTGAATACAATGTATCAAGAAGATATAATAATAGTCAGTTTTTATTTTCAAACCTGAAACAGAACTCGAAGAGTAGGAAGATATGCTACTGTCACTATCAGAAGCAGCAGATGCATTTCTCTTGTGTTTTGGAGGAAGATTTTGTTGGGGTCAGATTTCGTCGTGCATCGATGTCCGAAAGTCCTCAGAAAAACCGAATCTCGGTCAAAATTTCAAAAGCCGAGAAAACAAATACACGAAACGGATCGCCCGGCGAGCTCGACCATGACACGAGCCAGCTCGCCCGGCAAGCACGACTGTGTTGCCGGTCGACTCGCCGGCGAGCTCGGCTGCGACATGAGCCAGCTCGCCCGGCGAGCACGGCCGTGTTGCCGGTCGACTCGCCGGCGAGCTCGGCCGTGACACGAGCCAGCTCGCCCGGCGAGCACGACCGTGTTGCCGGTCGGCTCGCCGGCGAGCTCGACCGTGGCACGGATCAGCTCGCCCGGCGAGCGCAGCCAATTCTCTGTGGACCATTCCGAACCCGGTCCCATCCCATAACCATGCATCTTCATCCGAAGTTTCCGTAACTCAGTCTTCGGGTCCGTGGATACGACACCAATGTTCCGTCTAAAAAACATCGTCGAAAGTATTCGGGAAGTTGGGAAGGTTATGTCTCTCGAACGGTTTCCTATTCTTCGTAGTAGAGCTGATTACAGTTAACTTAACACCAACTGCCTCGGCTATGCGAAGAAACAGGGTTCCGTTGGAAGAACCATGCCTATACCAACGGCTACTTCGCGAGTAAAATCGTAAAAACGCCTAAGCCTCGATACGGCCCAAAGAGGGTCCGAATTGCGGACAACGGCCCATCTATGGTCCCAAAAGACTTGAACCCAAAGACTGGTATGACGGTTTATCTCATCCATGGGAAGAGATAAATGTCAAATTTCCGAAGATAATCACAAAGAAGAAGGAAATATGAAAAAGCCCGATTCGCGACAAATCCGGCCCAAGAAGAAGTAAACCGACCTAAGGAGGAGTATATAAGGAAGACCTAGCACGAGAAGAGCAGAAGAGAGCAACTTAGCACTTAGAATAATTTAGGCATCTTTTTCCGTTTTTACTAATCGAGCTGCGACTCAACTAGTTTAGATTTAGGTCGCTAGACTAGCGAACATACCGACAGCTCTTGTAGCCTAGGTCTTTACTTGTTGTTCACGCTCAAACGCGAATTCGGAAATAAGATCCTCTTATTCTCTTTTTCTGCTTATTTTCATTTTATTCTTTCATAATGATCGTGTCGTGTGTGGCCCAGCAGATAACTGGGACCTTCAGGGAAGGCAAGGTTAACTTGGTTTTCCTCCGATTAACAAAACTCGACGGTGTGAATTTCGGTTCCCACAGTTTGGCGCTAGAAGGAGGGGCGATACTGATCTATCTCTCTCGCAACCACACACACTCAGTCCGATATGACGAGCAACGCTGACAAAGACCCGCAAACGCACGACGGGACTCTCGTCGATGCCAACGCTGATAAAACTCCAGCTGGAAACGTATCAACGGTCACTGCCGACACCGCGATACTAGACCAGATGAAGAAAATGTTCGCCTCCGCTCAGAAAAAGTCAGACGAACAAGGAAAACTCGTGGCCTCTCTCGCAAAACAGGTGGAAACTTTAACGGCGAAGGCCAGGAGCAAAGCCCCGCGCGGGACCACAAGAGCCCGCAGCGGTAGAAGACTTGATTTCGAGACTCCGGGCAATCGAGCTGCACACGCGGACAAGGCTTCCTTAGGCCAAAACCCTGATGAAACGCTCCAGCCAGGTGCACAACCAACTGCGGAGAACCTTCCACCTCCTACCGGGAGCAACGAAGGAGAAGAAATCGAGCGCATCGACCTGGATATAAGCGACCAGTCCGATCACTCGGACGACGATGCTGACATCCACCCAAGAAGAACGCGAAGCTAGTCCGCTCGGCAGGACGCGTCCTTCGAAAGACCCATGACCGAGGAAGAAGAAAACCTCTATTGGGTAGAACAGGAGGAGCTGGCCAAAAAGCAGGCCAGGATCCACCGCAGCCAACACAGACAAGCTCGCAAGGCTGCCAGAAATCCTGATGAGATCCACGATCTCTGCGAGTACATCGCGAAAACTGCAGTGGAGGTGAAAGCGGTGAAATCGCAAATCCACCACGCGATAAGCACTGCGCCCGAGATCGACAGACTTCTCGAGGAAGCTTGCAAAACCCCGTTCACTGCCCGGATTACTGAGACCAACGTCTCGGACCCAGGGAAGATCAAAATTCCCATCTACGATGGCACCACCGACCCGAAAGCGCACCTGCAGTTTTTCAAGATCACGATGGGGAGGTGCAAACTCAAGGAACGCGAACGAGGCGCTGGCTACTGCCTCCTCTTCGTCGAAAACCTCAAAGGAGCCGCGCTAAAATGGTTTTCTCGCCTAAAAAGAAATTCCATCGGAAGTTTCCGCCAACTTGCTTCAGAGTTTCTCAAGCAGTATTCCATGTTCATGGACAGAGAAACCTCAGACATCGATCTCTGGAGCCTGTCTCAAAGAGAAGACGAGCCACTTCGCGAGTTCATGAATAGATTCAAGCTAATAATGGCAAGAGTCACCGGGATCAGCGACAAAGTGGCGATCGATGCTCTGAAGAAAACTCTCTGGTACCGGTCAAAATTTCGGCAATAGGTATCCCTCGAAAAACCGAGAACGATTCAGGATGCTCTTCATAAGGCAACAGACTTCATCGTAATGGAAGAGGAGATGAAAATCCTCTCCCAGAAGTACAACCCGCAGAAGACGCCTACAAAAAAAGAAAAGCTCTCGAAACGACAAGTATGTCCACCACGAGGGAGAAGACGTCCAGGGCGAGAACAACTACACTATCAATTCCGAACAAGGAAAGACCTCCAGAAACACCTGGACCAGGAACCAGTACAAGGATAACTCCTATTGTGAGTTCCACCAGACCAAAGGTCATTCCACTACGAACTGCAAAGTTCTCGGCGCAAGGCTAGCCGCAAGACTCCTCGCTGGCGACCTCTCGAAGGTCACTAGCATAAAAGACCTCATCATGGATTCCGACCGCCCTCCCAGGACTGATAAAGAGTCTCCCGAGAGGGACGCACGCGCAAACCAGTCTGGCGAGAAACGCGGAAGAAGGCAGGATGACCATGGAGACAATAGTACCCGCCGAAGGATAAACATGATCATCGGAGAATCGCAATTCTACCGCAATTCTGTTTCATCCATCAAGGCCTACTGACGAAAGGCGGAAACAAGTTCTAACTGGACGGCTCGGTCCCTGACCGACAACGCTCCAAATGATACGATTGTTTTTGAGGAGGAGGAAACCGTTGGACTCGATAAACCTCACTGCGACCCGCTGGTCATCGACTTGGTGATTCGAGACCTCGAAGTGGGAAGAATCCTCATCGACACAGGCAGCACGGTCAACGTCATTTTCCGCGACACTCTCCGGAGAATGAACATCGAACTCGGGGAAGTCGTCCCGGAACCAAAACCACTGACCTGTTTTTCGGGCACAACATCAATGACCCTCGGATCGATCAAACTTCCGGTCATGGCAAGGGAAGCCACGAAAATCGTTGACTTCGCCGTAGTCGATAACCCGGCCATCTATAATGTTATCATGGGAACCCCATGGATCAACGCAATGAAGGCGGTACCGTCGACTTACCACCTTAGCATCAAGTTCCCAACACCAAACAGAACAGCAGTAATCTGGGGATGCCAGAAACAATCTAGGCTCTGCTTTTTGGCCGAGCATAAACTACGACAAACTCAGAACACCCCTGCGGTTAGCCCGAAGCGAGTCAAGAAAACTCAGAGTACTCCCGAAGGTTCCGCAAAGAGCGATTCAGAATCACTCGCCCAAGCATTGGCTCCGGACAGCAACGCAATCCCGGAGTCAATCGCCCTACCAGCGGAAAACCCGACTCACGAAACGGCCGCCGATTTAACTCAAGCCTCAACGGCCGAAGTAACAGAAACGGCCCTATCCAACGAGTAGGAACGCTCGCAACAACAAAGCAGAACTACGAGATGGCTTGATCCTCGAAAGAGGTACGTAGGCAGCTTGTCCTATTGACAAGTTCAGCTATCCCCCTCTCCAAAAAGGGGGGGGGGAGTGGGTACGTATACTCGTATACTCCCACAAAGTTCGGAATATCCACACATGTACTCGATATTTTCGAAAATTTTCCAATAAAACTCATTTTATTTTGTTTTCCCGATTTACTTGCAATAAGCCACAACAATCGGAGATTAACTAGAGAAACACCCAAAACAAGGGTCTCCAAACACGCATACCTTTCAAGCAGTCCTTGGATGGGAACTAACTTAAAAAAAATCACTGCGTATCAATGGTCAAGCAAGACCAAATACATTTTCTCTAAAAACGAAGATCGTAACTCTCTCACTACAAAGGATATACCTTTAGGAAAAAGCGAGACGTCGTAAATATTTTCGAGAGATATTATCCAAACAAACGGTCCGTCCGCGGCTCTAAAAAAAAAACAAATTGCCCGTCGATTGGCCCCGACGGGCAAACCCAAAACGTTCTCAAACAAGAACTCGTAGTCTAACCTTTCGTAAAAGTAAAGGTTCTCTTACATCCGATGAGGATACCATAGCGCGCTATACAAGAAATCCGAAATTTGGTCAGCACTCCAGACGGTCTCTGGAGAGTGCTCGGTTCGTTCCATACAAGTCATATAAGCCGGCGCCAAGTCGCGGACTTTAAATCGGAAAGAACCAGGTGGAAATCGCCCACAGGCAAAACGAGTCCACTAACATCTCAAGACATGATACAAACCCGATCCCATCCCATAACCATGCATCTTCGTCCGAAGTTTCCGTAACTCAGTATTCGGGTCCGTGGATACGACACCAATGTTCCATCTAAAAAACATCGTCGAAAGTATTCAGGAATTTGGAAAGGTTATGTCTATCGAACGGTTTCCTATTCTTCGTAGTAGAGCAGGTTACAGTTAACTTAACACCAACTGCCTCGGCTATGCGAAGAAATAGGGTTCCGTTGGAAGAACCATGCCTATACCAACGGCTACTTCGCGAGTAAAATCGTAAAAACGCTTAAGTCTCGATACGGCCCAAAGAGGGTCCGAATAGCGGAAAAGGGCCCATCTATGGTCCCAAAAGACTTGAACCCAAAGACTGATATGACGGTTTATCTCATCCGCGAGAAGAGATAAATGTCAAATTTCCGAAGATAATCACAAAGAAAAAAGAAATATGGAAAAGCCCGCTTCGCGACAAATCTGGCCCAAGAAGAAGTAAACCGACCTAAGGAGGAGTATATAAGGAGGACCTATGACGAGAAGAGCAGAAGATAGCAACTTAGCACTTAGAACAATTTAGGCATCTTTTTCCGTTTTTACTAATCGAGCTGCGACTCAACTAGTTTAGATTTAGGTCGCTAGACTAGCGAACGTACCGACAGCTATTGTAGCCTAGGTCTTTACTTGTTGTGCATGCTCAAACGCAAATTCGGAAATAAGATCCTCTTATTCTCTTTTTCTGCTTATTTTCATTTTATTCTTTCATATTGATCGTGTCGTGTGTGGCCTAGCAGATAACCGGGATCTTCAGGAAAGGCTAGGTTAACTTGGCTTTCCTCCGATAAACAAAACTCGACGGTGTGAATTTCGGTTCCCACAGATTTGAGTTCTTAATATCATTTCCACTGGTGTGTCGACGCAACGTCCCTTATATTTCACAAGAATTCTTAACTTTTTAGTTCATTGGGAAGAAGGAAACATAATGCTTATTTAGATGTATTAAAAAGAAACAAAGTAGAGATTCTTTTGTTGGTTTCTACCTCTTGGTTCAACTTTGCTTTGAGAAAGCATAGAAAAGGAACCCATCAAACTCGACATTTTATTCAATGTTAGCTCAGAAATAGACTTCTTGTGAAGCCATAAATCATTGAAGAGATAAAAACATAGTCAATGCTCTGAAATCATCAGCATAACAAAGCACCGGTAGAAGCAACTTACAGGTTCCTTTATGGTGCATCCATATTTACTTTGTATCTGTTTCAAAAGAATATAATAGACAAAACTTAGGACTTATAAGCTACTCCCTCTGTTTTGTTTTATGTGACATTTTGGAGAACTTCACGCAAATTAAAGCAGTTAGTATAATGTCTTTTTTATCCTTTTTCATTTATTGTTTTAGTGTGCATTATATCGTTGACAGGAAAATATGTTGAAAATGTAAAGGTATATGAAGTCTAAAGTTATTATATTTTGCATGGAATTGTGGAAAGCGTCAACTCTATTGATACAAAACAAAATTTTCAAAACGTCATATAAATAAAAACGGAGGGAGTACTATTTTTCTTATTTCAAATATTAATGATGCATTTATTGATTGATTTACCTTAATAGAGAAATCAGTTATATGATATCCAATAGCAATAGTTTTGATTCAAAGTAATGTGACAAAGCTTTGGCAAGCATTTGATGATAAAACTCTGCAGTACCGGAAAGTAGAATGGCTTTACTTGCGGGTGCAAG